>NW_021604719.1:2786279-2821510 GCF_004785775.1 Grammomys surdaster
AAAACAAAACAAAACAAAACAAAACAAAACAAAACAAAACAAAACAAAACAAAACAAAAGTTGAATAGTACTAGAGTTCAACTTAATTAGCCTTTGTTAACTGTTGACAGTGGTACCATTTTCTGCTCGCTAGATGGTGCTGTTGAATGCATTTTCATACTTCACTTCGGTTTATTGGAAAGGATTGAAAAGGCTCCATAATTGAAAGGCATATTCTCAATAGGTATAAGAGAATTTTCGGAAATCTTATTGTTTCTTCTCCATGTTTTACAGATCCAAAACACAATTTCTTAAAATTTAAGGGAGGATTTAGACTGAAAAGGATTTTTATTTTTTTCCATTCAATTATTTTTGTTAATTTTTTTTTAGGATACAAAATAATGAGTTTCATGGAGGCATTTCATACACTTATGACATTATGCTGTTCTCATATTACTCTTACTTTAATTTCCCTTGCCTTCTGTCCCCCTATCAATCTCCTAAACAATCTTCTCTGCTTTCATTTCTTATATATGTTTTAAAATCTAGACTTCACATATGTGAGGGGGGAATGTGATGTTTGTCTTTCTGAGTCTAACTTGTCCCACTTTAACTTGATGATTACCATATAATTTCTTGCAAATTACATAATTTCTTTCATCTTTATGGCTGAATAAACATTTGTGTACATACAAAAGAAGCAGCAGTTGCTAGTTTTTGAACATAATGATCAATTATTCATAACACTCATTCTTGGAGCAGCTCAAGACTTTACCTTGCCAAACCTGGCCCAGGGACAGCTTTGCCAATGTCCCATGGGTCTGAAGCATTGATTCTTGATATGCCATATCCATGTCAATAATACACATTCATTCAGGCCGTCATCTAGTCTTTTTACTTTCACTCAGGCTCCCTCTTCTCCCCATACTTCTTGACAGCTCAGATGGAATACTATTCACTACATAAATTAAAGGAGCCAGGCTTAGAGTGACAAAGTGAATACTCTCCTATGGGGCGTTTAAGATAGTTTGTTTCAGCCAGTTAGACTATTGATGACCAGAGTGGCTAAGGAGAACACTAGAGAAGGAAGACATGGGGAAAGACTAATTAGAGACTCCTAAATTAGAGTTAGATAGTGTGATGGTTTGTATCTGCTTGGCCCAGGGAGTGGCGCTGTTAGGAGCTGTGGCCTTGTTGGAATAGATGTGTCAATGTGGGCGTGTCCTTTAGTCCTTCATCCTAGCTGCCTGGAACCAGTATCCTGCTAGCAGCCTTCAGATGAAGATGTAGAACTCTCAGCTCCTTCTGTACCATGCCTGCCTGGATGATGCCATGTTCCCACCTAGATGATACTGGACTGAACCTCTGTACCTGTAAGCCAGCCCCAATTAAAGTTGCCCTTTATAAGACTTGCCTTGGTTATGGTGTCTGTTCACAGCAGTAAAACCTTGTCTAAGACAGATAGGCACAAGAACTTTTGTGTTCTACTGCACAGGGGTGTGATTGTGGGTAATGATAATGTGTATTTTTAAATGCTAGGAGAAAGAATTTTGAAACTTTCACCATAAATGAATGATCAATACTTGAAGAGACAGATATTTTCACCCTGATTTGAACATTGCACAGTGCATACATGTGTTGAAATATCACACAGTACCCTGCATATATTAATATGTCAGTAAAAATTTATAGTAAGAAATGATTAAAAAACATAAACAATTAAAAATGTTAAATAGGAGCTTGTGAGATGGCCCAGTGAGTAAGTGTGCTTGCCACCAAACCTGATGATCTCATTTGATCCCTGGGACCAAAATGGCAGAGGGAGAGAACTGTCAGATTGTCCTCTGACCTTCACACATGTGCTGTGAAATACATATACCTTTCTGCACACAGACAAACAAACAAACAAACAAACAAACAAACTTTTAAAAAGTTAAATATGAATAGAGTTGAGGTACTTTGCTATTTTAAATTTCTATACATTCTACATTTTCTACTTCTCTGACCTGAGAGTTACTTGGTAGCCCAGACAAGACCCAGCACTTTCCAGGGTCCTTTTAGGGAAGGACATGGGATTTGGAAAGAGTCTAGCTGAGATGTTTGCTCTGGGTGTGGGGTTTGGAAAGTGGAAAGCTATAGTGGAAATGGCTGCAAAGCAGAGCAGCTGGGAAGGATTGTGCAGGACACACATCAGCCTTCTAGGGTTTAGTAAGCTAGTGAAGACTCCCAGGCCTCCAACACCCAGAGCAACATTCAGCTTATGAGGAAGGATAAGTGTACATACTGGCAGAAGGAGGAGGAGACAGCTGAAGCATAAGAATTGACGGTGAGGTCAGAGAAACTAAAAGACACCCCAGATTTCAGACCCTGTCCTTTTGCAATGATCATATTCCTGCCCCAAACAAATATAGCCCACTGAGGGAAGAAGCTTGAACATCCTGGGTATGGTGTATATTCTGAAAACCTCAGGAGGAATTTGGACACATCTGTTTCTTACATTATCTTTGTTTGGGACTCAGCCATGCTATCTTCAAAAGCAACAAAGTCCCTCAAGAGACAGTTCAAAGTATGGTGGCAGACAGATCACTAGACTGAATTGAATCAAAATGCAGCTCATTGGTAGGTGTTGGTGGTGGTCTGAATGAGAATGGCCCCCATAGGCTCATATATTTGAATGGTTAGACATCAGAGAGTAGCACTATTTGGAAAGGATTAGAAGGATTAGGAGGTGTGGCCTTGTTGGAGTAGGTATGGCCTTTTGAAGGAAGTGTGTCACTGGAGGTAGGCTTTGAAGTTTCAAAAGCACATGCCAGGGACAGTGTTTCTGTCCTTCTCCCTCTACCCCCTCTCTCCCCCTCTCCCCTCTCACATCAGGTTGTAGCTCTCAGCTTCTGTCTAGTGCCATTCTTCCCATCATACCCCATGCCATGATAATAATGGCTGACCCTCTGAAGCTATAAGCCCGTCCCCAGTTAAATGCTTAAAAAAAGAAAAAAAAGAAGATTTGCCTTGGTCATATTGTGTCTTTACAGCAACAGAACAGTGACTAAGACAATGTTCATGCACCAGATCAGAAGACTTGTAAGAAGCTTTAAAAAATATGTACAAGTGCTTTTTCTACGTTTTAGAGGGAAGGGTGAGGAGTTTATTACCACATGGGGTTGCAAAAGATGTCAGCCACTTGCAAGCCCAGAAGTAGGCTGTTGCCAGAACCTGACCATACTGGCATTTTGGTTTCAGACTTCCAATGGGACAAACTGAGAGAGCTACATTTCAGCCACTTAAGCCAACCAACCTTATCCCCCCCCTCTTTTTTTGCATCCTCAGCTGAGACATTTCTTATTCATGAGTTTGTTCAAGACTTTGAAAAAAACTTCACTCAAATGATTCATCTAAAGGTAATGAGCTCTCTCAACTTGTCCACATTGCCAACAAGAAATTTGTATTATTTATTATACATTTACATTTTTTAGATGCAATTGCTACCCTTTACTATTTCATTGGGCAGAGAAAATAAGGGCTAGGATCCTTTGATTCCTGTGATGCATGCTTATCTTGTAAATGAGATAGCTTGTAAGTGACCTGACACACAAAATTAATGATTTACAAGAGGCAGAAGACACTGTACGCTCTACTCCAGTGAAGGGCTGCTTATTTCTGAAATGGATGCTCACTCTCTACAGAATTCTGGCTCTTTCTCTGAGTTTGGAAGTTTCTGTCTAGGATAAAATTTCACAGCAGAGTACTGATGCTTTCTTTCTATGGCATGGCTATATAGTACAGCATGAAGATCTTTTTACTTTGTATGGTTGTTGTTTGTGTTTGCCATTCCAACTGGTATTTAGCTGATTTCACATCCTACATGCAGGTCTCCTCTGGCAATCATGCCCACTGATCATTGTGAAATATATTTGGTTCTAATGGCATACAATGCACAACTAGGTTCTCTTGTTGGATTTTGGGACATGAGGCTTATCAATGGTGCAAAAATGTGCACACTGTGAAATAGCTCTTGCTATGAATAACTGTTTTGACTATTGACCTAGGAGTTTAATGTCTTTCTCAGGATTCCTAAGCTGTGGTAAGTTAAGAACAAAGAAGAATGGATTGCCAAAGAAAGTTGGGATATGATTACCAGAAAATGGAGCAAACAACTGTCAGATACTTGCTGCCGTGGTGTCCTGTTTTATCTGTGGTCCCTTCCTCCTATTGATTTTGTTGGTTAGAAACTTTACTGCTCTTCACTCAAGACTGAGATAATCTCTACCCAATGAATTAAATCCCACTGCTTGAAAACTACAGTACCCATAATGAGTACTGATTCCTTAAAGTAGCCTCCTGTGTTCTCTGGCTATGAGTTCCTGATGTATGGGAGACATATTCTATAGAGTCTGTTAAAGTTTTAAGTACATATTAAAGTATAGTATAAAAAGTGTGATATGAGCTACATCTAAAATAGCTTATTACTTGTATCAGACTTGTACTGCAGTGAAGAATCCATTTGAGAATTTTTAAATTTACATAAATTTTTTCTTAGGCAAATATTTGCTATTTTTAATATGTCTAGCCTTTTAGATTATGCAATGACTTTGGACTACGGCTGGAGACTTAGAGTCAATGGAGGAAAGATGAAAACTGATGAATCTTTTTACCTCACCTATATGTATGAAATGACAGCAAATTTTATCTAAAAATTAAAAATTGGAAAAGTATGTTAGCTTGCTGTTCTTGTCATCATGATAAACACTCAAGGCTACTAATATGGAAAAACAGATTGATCTGTTCCTCTGTACCAGAGCCTTCACCCCGTATCTGACTTCTTCTATCTTGTTGGGCCTGAGGCAAAGAAGAACACCATGGTGGTGGCAATATGTAGTGGAAGATGTTGGTCACCTCTTAGAAGCCAAAGACCAAAGCAACGGAGAGACAGGAAGGTGCAAGATATGCTCTTTAAAGCTGTGCCCTCAGTGAAATACTTCTTCTAAGCAGGAATGCCTCACTACACCATCCAGTATGAGATAATTAATGGATTAGTCCATTAATTAAGTTATAGTCATTGTTATCTCAGCATCTCTCAGTTACTGGAACTACCAGCTAGAGACCAAGCCTTGAACATACAAGCCTTTTGTGGAATCACTTTATATTCAAAACCATATCAATAAATAAATTAGGTCAGAGTTTTGTAATCTAGGACTCTTTATTTATGTAACTGACTTAAGTTGCACACTTATTTTCCAAAGAGAAACAGCAGGCTTCCCTACCATACAATGCCATTGGAACAATGTCTAATTTTCCTCCTAGAAACATTTGAAAGCATCCCATCAGTTGAAAGCATTCCAATTCATCTCTATTGAAATACAGGAAATAGCAATAACTCTTCTCTATATCTCCACAAGATATCCTCCAAACTCCATCTCTCCCTTTTCTTTACTAGGGTTAATATATATTGAAGTTAAAACTTTAGATGTTTGAGCTTTCTTTTTAGAATAATTCTTTGAAAATGACATGCAGTCCAATGGGCAAAAAAATTGTCTTCAAAGCAATTAAATCAAGGCGTCTTCCTTTGGCCTTTGGCAAAGACATATGTATTGGAAGAATCTGGCCAATCTGTAGGTCTTTGGGTTGAGGGAAGTTCCTAAATTCCCATGAGCAAAGGGGAAACAAACAAATATCCGCAAAGGTATTTTTTCTCTGTACAAAAGTTACTTCTTGTTGCTAAAGATGCCATAAATAAAAGATGTAAGAATTTATAATTACTATATTTTGTGTTATATGCATATAGTATGTGCATTGTGGTACATGTGTGGTCAGAGAATAACAATTTGGGGGAGTTGGTTCTCCCCCACTGTCTCATGGGCCTTGGTGATCAAACTAAGGTTGTCAGGGCTGACAGTCTTAGTGAACAGTCTTGACAGACCAGCTTTAAGAGAGAGAAACAAAAGATGTAAACTGAAGAATTTTGAACTTGAAGAAAAGGGAAAAGAGATAGACCAGAGAACTCCCATTAGTGCTGTGTGGTTCCAGCCTCATTGACATCACTGGGGCTTTGTTCTTACGCTCAGACATTAGCATTTAGTCAGCAGAAAGTACCAACTGCACAGAGGATTTCCTAGATGATTCCAGCATGTAAGCACTTTGTGAACCACCTTACCAAAGACTATTTTCTCCAGAAGATGCTTCATGTTTGAGATGGAATTACAAGAACACTAATTACTGTATGAGTTGAGTGCTTCCCCTAAAACTATATCCATATTCTGTTACATTATAAAAATAATAAAAAAATAGCTTTGCAGTAGAATTAAAGCTGTTGAGATGGATTGCCTAGGTGGGTCTTAATGCTCTGTCTTAGTGTTTTACTGCTTTGAACAGACACCATAACCAAGGCAACTCTTATAAGGACAACATTTAATTGGGTCTGGCTTATAAATTCAGAGGATCAGTACATTATCATCAAAGTGAGAGCATGGCAGCATCCAGGCAGGTATGGTGCAGGAGGAGCTGAGAGTTCTACATGTTCACCTGAAGGCTACTAGGAGAAGACTGGCTTCCAGGGAGCTGGGATGAGGGTCTTGAAGCTCACGACCACAATACCATGCTTCTTCCAACAAAGCCATATCTACTTCAATAAGGCCATACCTTCTAATAGTGCTACTACCTGGGCCAAGCGTATTTAACCTATCACATGCTCCTAGGAAGGAGTCTTAAGAAGACTGTACGGCTCTGGGGGCAGAGTCTCAGTAATGAGCTCACAGTCCAGCGCCATGTCTAACAATCTCCAAGAGCAGGAAGAGGCAAGGACTGGAATCTCTCCTAGAAGTTATGAAGAGAGTGTGGGTGGCCCTGTTGATGTCTGGATTTTGGAATTCTTGACTCCATAACGTTGAGACTGTGAATTTCTGTTCTTTTAAGCTGTTTTGTTTGTAATGGCTTATTACAGCAACACTAGAAAATTCTTATGTTACCTAATGCTGCTGTAATAGCAGATTCTTGTGTAAGGAACAAAGTTGCTAAATGCTGGTAGCTTCTTACTCCAAATACACCATGGCCATAACAACTCCATAATTTATGCTCCCATCTTCCCGGTGTGGGATACTGGGCTGCATTAATTGCTTGGCAGACCTTTGTTTGCTAGTGGGAAATATCTTCTGTCACATATCCTTATTCCTAATATAATTTAGGAAATTTTCAGTGGTTCCAAACAGATGAAACTGGTTTCTACTAAACTGGTAAATATGTAATTAATTGATGGAAAGATCATAATAGAATGCTAATTTGCATAATTATTAATTAGGCCATCAAAGTATGGAGCTAGAGGTTTTTTTTTCATCAATGAGCTCTTCTCCTATCCTTTTGGGTTCTATTCTTTGACAAGTTCAATCCTTAGGGACAAGTCAGCAGCAGCTCCAGATCTCAGATCCTTGAAGTTTTAATTGCTTCTGTCCCTTAAGTATCAACACATCTAGTGCTTCTTTAATAGTGACAGTCAGGTGCTGATCCTTGAACCAGTGGCCATGGTTGGGGGATGCTGCATACTGATTGCCTCAGGTAGAGAGTACATGGATCTGGAGTGTGCAGATGGCCCTGAAAACGTGACTCTGTTTCACAGCTGAATTTAGGTGATGAGGTACTCTGACCTATTATGATTTACCCTTATGAATAGAATACTTGTGTATGTTAACTTTGCTGTTATTAATTAGCATTCAGAAACTGTCTTTTGGTATTTTTCTCCTTTGTTGTGGAATTTTCCCTTGGCTGGCATCCTAGCCCAGAATAAAATCTGTCCCTGTGTGACACTTACTCATATGATAGACACTTCTAATGCTTCAATAAGAGAGAAGGAACACATCTGAAGAGGATCGCAAAGTTTGACATTAGAAATACATGTGTGTATGTGGGCTTTTTTAAAAAAACGAGAAGTGTTTCTCCTGAATAATGACCTATATAAAACTAGAATGTTGTAACCTCTTGTTGTTGGTATATTGTCTAATTCTGAGAGTTATGGAGAATTATACACAGTGAAACAGCTCACTACTCAAGACAGGGCTATGTAAGTATTCTTTAAGTTGTTTTTCCCTCTCATATACCTCTTCCATCACTCCCATTCCAGTTAAAGAGACTGAATTATTTTGTTCTATAAAGCTGCATGCTCTGAATTTTTGACGATCATAATTTCTGTGATGACCTTTAATATCCTGTGTATTCTGTAAATTGCTAACACATAGAATACAGAATTTGATCAGACTCTGATTTAGATTTGATTGGGGCTGCTGGAGGTGGAGCTACTTCAGTAATGGTACTGTGTGCTTCATCGGGAAACATCCGTGCATCTGTTGTCTCCCTTCCTTCCTTCCTTCCTTCCTTCCTTCCTTCCTTCCTTCCTTCCTTTCTTTCTATCTTTCTTTCTTTCTTTTTTTATAACATCAGTGGTCTTTGAAGATTAATGGCTACATCTCTCAGTCATTACAAAATGGTAATGTTTCAACTGTATTATTGTTTCAGATTAAACTCATCATTTAAGTAATGCATAAACACTATATTAAAAAGTTAAGGGGTTGGGAAGAAGGCTCAGTGTTGCTAAGGATCTGGGTTTGGTTTCCATCACCCACACAATGGTTTATAACCATCCATAACGCCAGGTACAAGGGACCCAATTTCCTCTTTTGACCTCTGTGGCACAAGGCACTGTATTCTTGTATCTTCTCTGCATGTATCCTCTGGGAAAATGCCAATACACATACATTAGTGGGAATAAACTTCTGCTCTTTTCTTCCTCACTGTGTCAACTGTGTCTACATTCTCTGTTGAGAATGTACTCAGCCCTTGGTTGCATCTTGACTGCCTCATTGGTCTTTTTTTTTTCCAGTTAGTTCTTTCTCTCTGCAGTGCCACTGTCTGGGAGTGCAGAACACTTACCTGGCAGCTACTGTTGACAGCAGCCTGGCTCAGATAGCCTTCGGTACCCCTGACACTGGTTGATGACTGCTCCTGCCTCTGATGAGAACGTAAGATAGAAACTGGTCAGTCAGGTTCAGGGTAGGAAAATTGTTTTAACTCTTGTTTTTGGCTAGAAGTTGGAAAATATCCTTGGGCATGTATGCAGGTTTGTCCTTGCCAAGGGCAGGATGCAGGCAGGGAAGTACGCTTTGTTGTCTCTTTTCCTGAATCATCATTACTGAATGGAAGCCATACACAAAGACAGGATTGGCACTGAGGGCACCTGGGTATGTCTGTCTAGCTGGACACACTCCCTCATTCCCCCATTCCGTACCTCAGCCCCACATCTGCCTCCAATAAAGAGCCTCTGACTGACAGTTTAGTGCCATCTCATGTCTGTGCTCCCATTCCTGCTATATATCCTGTCTCAAAAACTTCTACATATGATCCTATAATAAAACTTGCTTCTGAAATTTAAGATTAAGTGGTCCATGAATTTCATTCTTCAAATTCTCAAGGCAGGAACCCAGAGGCTACAAGCATGACTTTGATAACCATTCATTTTTTCCCTCAAACTCTGGCTCCACAAACTGGTTCTACAATCCACTGAAGCTAAACAGCACCCCCACACTTTCAGGTACACCCCACTATTCCCCAAATAGCTATTTCTTTGTAGAGAGATTTTTCTCCAGGTTTCTTTCCTTTTCACTATTTCTTTTGTAGGGATAGACATTATTATTGTTGTTATTGATTCTTCCCTTTCATTTGGTGGTACAGGTGTAGCTTCTAATCTGCCTTCTTACTCAGAATTATTTGTGTCACTGTGTCTTTTACAAAAGCAAGTCTTCTAGGCCCTCATTTTAGGCAGGCTTAGCCAAAACACACTCATTAGGAGTTAACTACAGAGGTACAGACTTGCTTTACTCTGGCTAGCCTGGGAATTATTTTCTTTGTCATTATTGAAGATTCAGCCTATCCTGAGTCAAGGTCCCAAATTGAGAAAAGAACTCAGAGTGCTGATGACTATGCTGGCTGCTTCTCTCTGGTACTTCCTTTGTACTTCAGCTACTATTGCTTTCCTGTATACTTTGCTAAACCTACTTCTAGCAACTACCCTTGCTATTTTAAAACGCAAGTCTGTGAGTGTTGAACAGGCATGCAGGTAAACAGGATATGCTGTCATCTCTGGGGCTGATCAGCTCCTGAGCCTGTGTGAGAAGTCAGACCCTTACAACACATGAGGTACAGGAGGGTGGAAGTGCTAGGTAAGTGTTGAAGAGTTCTGAGGAGAGAGCTTAAGTTCAGAGCACAGTAACTATGATGGGTGACTCAGCAAGAGATGTGTTTGGGAAAAAATATGTAGTTAAAAGCAAATGGACCAAGACAGGAAGGCAAGGGCTTCCCAAGCAGGAGAACAGGTAAGAGCAAAAGGGGTACATGAAATTTGCTCAGTGAATGCTGCTTAAACAGGCAGTGTTTGTGGATGAATACTACAGGGAGATACACTGTTGCTACTTCTTAGACTGAAACCCCAACAGTCTACTTGTCAGCCCGAATTGCGGAGTTGTTAACACTGAGGAAATTTTCAAAGTATCAAGCAAATCCACTAAACTCTTTAGCTATTGGTGCTGTGGATGCATCTAGCATCCCCAACACTCTTGGGAGAGACCTCCTAGACATTTCTTAACCAGATTGTGTTAATGAGGAAAATCATAGCAATTAAAAATTGCTTAGGTCTAGTTTCACTTTTCTTGCAGATTTATTGATTTTCCGTGTATAGCTCTTTTGCTTGCATGCACCACCTTTGTGCCTTGTGTCCTCAGAGATCAGAAAAGTGCTTCAGATCCTCTTGGTGGCACAGATGTCCCTGTTCACACAGGGAAGCAGTAAGAAAGCCAGAAATGCTAATCATGCAGGGATGTCTCCTCGATGGAGGAGATAAAAATCAAATACTTTCCTTCCATCTAGAAAGCCGTGAGTAGATTTTTGTTAACAACCTGGTGACGTTTTTTTTCTACCTGTGGAGACAGATGTCACCCAAATTCCCCAGAATGATTATTCCAGACCCTTCTCTTTCTACATCATTACTCATCCTTTGGAGAGATGTCACAAGTACTTTATGGCTGCTGACCTCTATGCTGGCTGACCACATTAGTTTCTAGGCCTTTCAGCTATATAATCAACATGTACAGTGTAAAAGAATTTCTATTTAGTCACACCTTAAGCTTTACTGTACACCTGGAATTGGACTTATTAAACTTAATGTTGCCTGGAAACTTTTCCAAATTGTACCGAATTTTAAATATGCTGACAGTGAATCACCTGACATCAGACCTGCAAAGTCCTATCCAAACCTCTCTTATCTCTTCAAGCACTTAGCTTCTGTGCATGACACCTGAAGGGACTCCTTGCCCCCTCACTGGACTGGAGTTACAGACAGTTGTGATCCACCCTGCAGGTGCTGGGAATTGAATCTGGCTCCTCCCCAAGACCAAGTGCTGTTGACCACTGAGCCAACTCCCCAGTCCCTGTTTATACCTTTATTAAAGATGAAGACTGAAAAACTCAGTACCTAGAATCAAGCTCCAGTTTCTCATAAAAGAATGAAGTATACCTTGCGTGTTTCATCCACATTCAGAAGGTGGCATGTTCACTATATTCATTATAAGTCAGTCCATGTTGTACAGCAGTGTAATGAGTTTTTTTCCAGTAAGCCATGTATAAGATGTCCAGACATCATTCCAAGTTTAACCCAATTATGCAGAATGATCATTATCACATTTTACCTTTGACACGAGGATAGGAAGCAGAGGTTTCCAGGGATTAACAAGAACAGGGAATGAAGAACTTGAGCAGTTTAAATGCATGATTATGACTAATATGGCAACTACAGATGACAACCAGAAACAGAGCATGGGAGAGCTGGCCAGACAGGCCTGTGGCAGTCTTCTGGATGGCTGTGGAGTTGGAGTGATAAGCATAAGTTTCAGGAACTTTCATTTGCTCCAGGAATGTGTCATTGTGCTGTCAACAGTGACGGGAGCTTGGATTTCGAACACAGAACTTACTAGAGTTGTTACTTCCTTCTGTAGCCTGGGCAAATGAATAGAAGCACAGTCCCAGACTGGGACATTCTCAAATCCCCTTCAATCATCCAGACACAGTCCTTTTCTATTTCAGGGGTCAGTTAGTCTGGTCAATCTGTAGCAAGGATCAGTGGGAGCCAGAGGATGCTATCGAGGTTAAAAAAACAAAAAACAAAAAACAAAAAAACAAAAAACCTCCTTCCACTGCTGCCAAGAGGGGAGGTTAGCTCCTTTTGCAGGGACAGTGGCCTTTTGAGAGAGAAAATCTGAAAAACTAAATGTTTCTCAAAAACATCTAATCATCTCAGAGAGATCACCAAAACTAGATACTAGATGAGGCTAACTCTGAAAAGACAGAATATCTGAGCCTCATCTTTGAATCTGTCTGTTACAGAAAAGTTAAAATATTAGTAATTGAAAATCAAAATTATCCATGCTATCTCACAAAGTGGGTGCTTGGCAAAGACATTCAAAGGAAACTAAGCTTTCCGGCCCCATCAGAACACAGCATGAAGAAACTTCTCTGTCTCCTATACCAACCCAGGGACTTCGTGTTTATTTCCAAGGCAGTGGTTGCCTTTAAAGGTTTACTGATGTTAGTGGCGCCTTCTCCATGAGAGATGTCCTTGCTCTCCTGAAACCCTCAGCTATTAGAACAGAAACCACCTTTATTTCCCCAACAATCCAAAATAAAATATTTTTATGGAAATGGTGAAACTCAGTATTCCCACTGTGGGATTTCTTTAAGCTCTAAAATAATCTGGCCTAATGAATATGCTTATTATGTATATATTTTTAGTTCACATATCTTCTTTTTCCAAGTCCTAAAATATATGAAAATACTTTAGATAAGAGGATGGTGATGACTCCTTTATATAAAGTGGTTATAACTAGAGATTTTTTTTTAAAGCTGGCAATGTGATACCACTAAAAACATCCTCCTCAGTCTGCAGAGAGGGTTTTGGAAATGACATGTGAAGTATTAATTCCAACTCGTTGCTTCCCACATGCCATGGAATATTCCTTAAAAATATTTTTTAAAGTTGAAAAAAATTATCTCTAATGTCAAGATTCTTTTTAGTCATCAAATGTGAATTATAAAATGCTCGTCATGCATCTCTTGGTAATATCACCAGAGAAAGGATGGTGACGAGCCCGGCAAGCACAGTACTGCTCTGTCCCACTGCAGTGTGCACCAGGGCCATTGGCCTAAGCTTTGCTCAGGTTGCAGCCTCACCTCCTCTGACTGCGTTTTGGTGTGGCTCTTTGCTGTTGATGCATTCATAATTGATACAGAGTGTGGGAATTGGCACCATAAATATGCATTGTGGTCTTAAAATGCCATTTACAAAGACCTTTCTTTTTCTGAGAAAGGGTTTGCTATGTAGCTCCGTCTGGCCTGGAACTCATGGGTACACTCCTGCTTCAGCCTCATAAGTGCTGCGATCACGAGTCTGCATCACCGGAAGTGGCTACTGTTTGCTTTTCAAAAAGGAAAGATCCAAATCACAATCTTCACATTTGATTTGTATATGGGAAACTGTGAATATGGCTGATACAAATGACATTTTTCTTTGCTATTTTCCTATATAATGCTACAAAATTAAGTATTGCATGAATAGTTGGTTTATAAAAGTTTATTAAGTTAGGCATAATGAGTGTTCAAACATCAGTTCCTAAATATTCTGGAGTCCTAATACCATAAACTCTTCTTTTCAAAAAGAGTTCTTCCCACCTCACTGGCCTCCTGGGCTCTCTGTGCTTTGAGAAAACAGTGCTGTAACTTCAGGGAAGAGTGCTTCTGTGTGGAACACTTAACAGAAAAGAAGAGGGTATCATGTACCAACACCACGACGTTTTCCTTGTGGACAATTCTTCTCTTTAAATAGGAAGAATTGTTGACTGGGTTAAGTTAGTTATCAGCCTATATTTCTTTGTAAAAAGAGAATGAAGATTGTTCTGGACACAGGGTTTTGGAGAAATTCTCTGATAAACGCAATTCATTCCCATCAATGGCAACAATAGTCCACAATTCTCACGAGGAAGCTCATGGCGTGACATAGTAACTACTCTGCAGTCTTGGGAGGAACTAGTCCAAGAGGTTCTGCAAAGTGGTTTGGAGAAATCCCAGGAGATATAAATGCTAAATAGTCCCCACCTATTTCTGGGAAGAGGTACAGAAACTGCAATGAAACCTCCTCAAGCTGAGCAGTCTGCTAACTACATTCAATTTCCAACCAAGCAGAGTCCTTCTCTCTTCTGACAATGAAGATAATTTACACAAAATCCAGGTCACTTCATGTTCTTGAAAGATTTCTCCAGAACTGAGAAGATAGGCAAGTGTTGTTGATGTAGCAGACTCTTATAAGTAATTGTTGATTTGACTTATTTTACAGCCTTTTAAAGTTCTTATGCGCTTTTAAATGCACCCAAGAATATGTTACCACTAGATGGCGCTCTACCACCACAAGGACTGAGGGGCGCTGTGGCGATGGGGAATTGCTAATTTTGTAATTAGCCAACAGTGTAGCTAACAGAGGTTTAATTTAAGTAATTTTCCTCTCATTATACTTTACAAGAAATCATGACCTTTCAAAATAATGGAGGAGGGACAGAGACCTACTGTATTATTTTATCTTACAGAAAGCAAGTTTAATTGATTTAATTCTCACTTTGAAGGAGAGAAATCCAGACTGCTGGCAGCTCTGTCTCACAGTGTGTGGCATTAGTAATGGCTGTGGTGGCATTCCTTCTACCACCTCATACAGGAACTGTCAGAAGGTGAGTTGAGATTTGGAGAAATGAAGGTGCATGGTTCATGCTCATGATGAGAAGGCACTTTCTACGCTGGAGCTACTGCTTATTTAATTCTCAGATTATGATATGATATAATATAGTATAATATAATTAGTATAACGTACAAAGGTGTAGCTGCCTCTCACAGTCCCTGGAAGTTACCATAATGGTCTAAAGGTCTTTCACGCTTAAAAACAATTTATAATGATTTAAACTGTGGGCGAGTTCTACAATCATTGACATTGAAGCCTTAAAGTAATGTATCAGGGTAAATTCTAGCAGAAGAGATCACTGGCTTTCATTGTAAATTGAATTACAATAATAATTCCCCAGCCCCTCAGCCTCTTGTAGGTAACAATGGAAAGTGATACAGCAGACTAAACTATGTTTTGATCTGCTCAATTTTCAAGACATCACAAAGGGAGGTTAAGTCTTTTGAAGAATCTCTAGTGAAAAATAATGAGTCCTTGACTAGGATGTGGGCGTCCGACCACGTTCCTATGATGAGTTGCTTCTTCTACAATTCTGTGTGTCTTTGTACCCATACTTTATTAAGATCATTTGAAGTCAGAGCAGCTACTGGGCAGGACGGAGGCTGCTTGACCTACGAGGACAGGGACTCGCTGTGCGCTGCCAGAGGTTCTCAGCTATGCTGGTGTCTCACTGGTGCCTCAGCTCACTCAGGGGTGCTCAGGGTGGGCTCTGGTTGCAAAATAAACAGAGTAACATCTTCCAGAATCTGAGCCAATTTCTAACATGATTATTTAGTGTTAGAATGTATTTATTTAGGTAACATATATGTGCAAAGCTAAGTTTTTGGTGGTTGATGAGATGAAAAGCAAGTACTGTGTAAAAATCAGAAGTGGCATAGTCACCAGGATGAAGGAAGCCAGCTTGAGCCCAGTGTTGGAGGGATCAGTACTACTCCTCACCTATACATAATCGTGTCCAGATAAGAATGAAATTTACTCATTTTTCCCTCAGTTTATGTGTAGT
The DNA here is from genome assembly GCF_004785775.1 of Grammomys surdaster. Lineage (NCBI taxonomy): Eukaryota > Metazoa > Chordata > Mammalia > Rodentia > Muridae > Grammomys > Grammomys surdaster. The sequence continues at coordinate 2,802,071 of NW_021604719.1, forward strand.
TTTAATAAATGGCTAGTAAACTTTTAGGGCATAAATGCTACTTAGATTTCTGTTCAAAAGATTGAATTATTTAACAAAAGGAATGGCTAACTGAGTTTTTATTTGCCATAGAATGATCATAGAAAGTGTGGAAAGTTGGGGTACATCCATCAGAAGCTCCCTGGTGTTCTGTGAAGAAAGACAGGTCCCTTCTGGAGCTTGCTTTTTCTCAGGTGTTTGGTACTGCTTACCAAAAATCTTTACTTGGGTTTTATATACTAAAGAGGTCCTATCACCTGTAACTCTTTCACACTGCACCCCGTTTTTCCTGCTTCTTAACTGCCCTTCCCTGCTGGTTTTTCCCCTATTATTCATGACACTATCTAATATACCATATAACTTTTGTTTACTTTTTTGTTACCTATTCTTTCTTTCCTCTCACTAAACTATTGGTGTCACTGTCCTTCTCAACTTCCAAAAGAATATAAATAAGCCTAGAGACATGCTTGACACACGGGGCTCTTGGTAACACTTGCTGAATGAATCAATAATGGTTGGTAGCATTTCAAGCCTGGTAAATAAATACATATTTTCTTATAAAAATATACAGATAATAAAATAGTAAAGAAAAAACTTAAGGACTTTTTCTTGTTGTGAAAATGCTTTGTGATTCATTCCTCTTAAAAGTAGTTCACTATTTGCTATTATGGTTGCTTAAATACATTCTTCCATATTTATTTTATAGAACAGGCTAGAGAATGCACCCAGCTCCATTCTTGCTTTCCCTAGTTCTTTACTCTTAATCACAAGAGGGGCTGACATTAGTTTTGTGAAGGGATACACATGAATTTCCAAGAATTAAACTGAAACTATAGTTTTTTGAAAGTGGAAAAAATCGTATGAAGATTTGTCATGCATTTTAGATTGGAGAACTGCAGTCCTTATAAACCTTACGAATAGGCTGTTACTAAATGTTGATTATTTATAAGTAAAAAGAGTTCCTGACTGTTGATGGTATATTTATATAGTTTTGACTCGATATATAAATTTCCCAGCATGCATAACAAGTTATCACACCTTATGGCTTGCTCAAGTTAGCTGCTTAGGCTCTCTGGGCTGTGGGGATCAGGGTAGGGTGCTATCAGGCATTTGGTATGCCCTCTTCAGGTCAGGCTAAGGAAGAATCAGTATCTATGCTCACTTGTTAGTAGATTTCACTTCTGTGTGGTTGAATGGCTGAGGACCCTTCTCAATGGGAGGCTTTTATTAGGCTCCGGGGCCCCGCCTACAGCTCCCTGCCCTGTGGCCCTCTCCAGAACCAGTTCCTGGCCTGGCTGTTTGGTTTGTGAAGATTACAAAGAGAATCTCTTCTGTTTGCTGAGATGGAATCTTTTGAAACATACCCATGGGGGTGGCATCCCCATCATACGGCTCATCCATACACAGCGAGATTCCACAAGAGCGTCAACACAGAGAAGCTGTAGGTCTCAACCTTGGGTGGTCCTCTATGAAGTACTCATAGTTTCTGTAAAAACCCCAGGTCCCTATTTACTTAGTCATTATTTAAGAACAAGTTCCCTTTCCAGATCGTATTTTACACCCAAAGCCATGTTGGTCACTAAAAGGCCACGTATGCTCCTGGGATGACTTCAGAGAGATCTCTGCAGCTGATTGAGACTTCCCCACATAGGCAGCCCTGGCTCAACCCTCTACTCGCCCCCCCCAACCCTCTACTCGCCTCCCACGCCGCCCCCCTCCCCACCGCATATCCCTCTTTATCTGACACAGGAGGTCCTTCATTGCATTGTGTACCTGCAAAATTTTGTATTTGTTAAACCTAAATGAAGACAGCGAGGGGTTCATGGACCCCATTCCTAACTGAGGAACTATGAATAGTTGATGGCTTTTGAATCTTGAAGAGTCAGTTTTCTTTTCTTTTTCTCTTTCTTTTTCTCTTTCTTTTTCTCTTTCTTTTTCTCTTCCTTCCTTCCTTCCTTCCTTCCTTCCTTCCTTCCTTCCTTCCTTTCTTTCTTTCTTTTTTTTTTTTTGGTTTTTTGAGACAGGGTTTCTCTGTGTAGCCCTGGCTGTCCTGGAACTCACTCTGTAGACCAGGCTGGCCTCAAACTCAGAAATCCACCTTGCCTCCCAAATGCTGGGATTAAAGGCGAGCACCACCACTGCCCAGTGTCAGTTTTCTTTAAGGGCATGGACTCCAATACTTTGACAACACTCCAGAAGTATATGGACAACATAGACTGGAACTGATGGGTTGCTAAATTAATTAAAAAAAATCCACACAAGTTGTAGGGGCAGAGGGTGACAGATGTATCTGGAGGCAGTTAAGGAGAGGAGCTGGGGTTGAAAATGATTTAAAAACATTACATGAAATTCTTAAGGAATTGATACAAATATTTATTTAAAAAGCTTGAGACCATTCTCTCCATTGGGGTCTTTAAGGACATTTATTTTGTCTCTTTCTTGGAAGTTTAGTTGTACATTCATGATCCAATAATTATGATATACTACATATAGCAAAACATTTAGACCTATCTAGATTATGTGATTTCATGTATATAGTTTCTTTGTCTGACTACAAAACACGCAGCTATAAGAAACCCTTTGGCTTGGCTGTGGTGTGTAAAGTGAATTATGAATGTACTTATTACTCCCATAAGGATGTTCTCTTAGCCTGAAAGAAAAATGCAGTCATAGAGGGTGGTAGTGAGCAGAAAGATGGCTTCTTAGCTACACAGATTACTAAGGACAAAGTACTCTTTGTTCTAAGCTGTCCACTCCTCTTTCACTGAAATCCAATGGTATTAAATACTGTTAAAAAACAGAGAAAGAGTCCAGAAGTGCATTCTTGCATACAGCTGTAAAAATGCCTTCACTCTCTTGATAAATACTCCTAATTATAAAAGTGAATTGTAAAAATTAAGAAAGTACCAAATACTCAAGGAATTTAATTTGTTGTTAGAATTAACACATGCTTTTTATAATAAGAAAACTTTATGTTAGTAAATGTTAGTAATAAAGAAAGTTACCTATCAAAAGTCACGTGGGAGCTATTCAGAGAAAAAAGTCATATTACTATTATGAGGAAAATCTAATTGAAGAGAACACTAGAATTTTTTTTTTCAGCACCCATGAGGATCATAAATCCATGGAAACTGAGGAGTCTCATTTTGCTTCGGTGGAGATAAAAAACAAAAAAAAGAACAATGTGAAGCTTTGTTCAGTGCCAGTGGTGTGAATTTGCATTTGTAAAAATGTCAGTAAAACCTTATTTATAGTCATCTTGCCATTTTATGTCTTTCATGGTACTATCAGTCAGTTGTGAACCCAAGAGCCCATAGTCGGGAGTTACTCGGAAATGCAGAGTTCAGGGTTCAACCACTGGGAAAAGTAGACAGTATTTAAGCACTCTGCTTATGCCTTGAGTACCTTATAGGAATAAGTATGTGTTTTCCTTTATGGTCTCACAATTGAAGATATCGTCTCCCCGCCTCCTCTGGTTGTCTAAATATGATATGTCTGCTGTGTACCTGTATACTTATGTGCTTATGTGCACTTTGCTTTTTCTGAAAATGTTTCTTTTACTCTCTTATGGCTTTATAAGTCTGAGAGAGACATCATAGGTGAGGTCAGGTTTTTAAAGGCTTTTCCAGGCAGAGATTTCCCTGCACCCAGACTGAAATTGCATCTTGAAGGAAGCTCTGAGCTATTCATGGCAGGTGATTAGGGTCTGATGGAGGGGCAGAATGATGGTGATCTCAGGTGTCTGGAACCATGCTGAGATGGCATAGCATCCAGAGAAGCTGTGCAATCCACAGCAGCATTCTCAAATATAAGCTTTTAGCAAAATTATCAGGGGGCATATTACGATGGAACTTTCTTCCTATACTTCCTGATTTGGTGTATCTGTATGTGGAATCTGAGGTTTCACATTTCTAACATGTTCCCAATGGGTGCTCTTATACCATTTGAAGGTCATGTTTTGAGAAGCATTGACTTACAGGGCCAAACTACATAGTAGTGGCAATACCATCCCTAGATAATCAGGTCTAGGCTGTATAAGAAAACTGAGTAAGACGGAGAACACTCCAGTAAGCAGCACCCCTCCATGACTTTTGACTCAAGTTCCTGTTCTAGTCCCTTTCCTGACTTTCCTTAGTGATAGATGGTGACCTGGAAATATTAGCCAAATAACTCCTTCCCTCTCCCAAGCTTTTTTCAGGGAATCTTCCAGAGAGTATAATTCTAAGCCATAACTTACTTCCTCTATCCACTTGCAGAAGCCAGGGCAGAGGGATCCTGTACCCTGGATTGGCTATGTAGCCGTTCTCTCTGGAGCATGGGGAGGGTGGCTGAGGAAGATGATGGTGAGTGAAGGATTTCCATGTGCTGGAGTCATAGCCTTGCAGTGACAATCTGCAGAGGTCGCTGCGTTGGTGGTGGGGCACACACCAGCAGAATTTTTCTGTGCGTTCATCTCCTCTGTGACTCGGTCCAAAAGCAACTTCTTTGGCCACCCACCTTCCCTGGCCATTCTTATTTCACAGGGTGCTATCCACCTCCCTGTACACAATCCTCCTTTTTCTTAGGCTTTGATTTTTCCTTAAGGTGGCATCTGCTATGGTACATACTTCTCTTATTTGGGTTTGTCTGACTTTCTTATGCCTTATGTCTTTTGTGTGACAAGCTTATGAAGAGAATTTATCTCATGTTCATTCCAATGTCCAGGATAATACTGGATTCATAGGAACACTCCATAAGTATTTATTGAATGAATTAACAGTGTGAGCCTGTTATATTCTTCAGTAAATTCACTATTTGCTTGCAAGAGCTAAAATTTGTTTCTTCCAATTATTGACCCTGGAGATACTTTTCAGTATGGAGTGTTTTTTTTTAACTAGCTTGTTAATTTTGAAATATTTCCATCTACATGGAGAAATTATCTTAATAGCTTGATGTAGCTAAATTATCAACTGAGACTATTTGTCACTAAACAAGATTTGGTGGTGTGCATATGAGGCAGATTCACTTATTTTTTTTCTCCAGTTTTTCTTTTGTTGTAACTATGCACTTTGGGCAAATATTTGGTACCTCAAGAATATTTTAGACATCTTTCACTGTTTTGTGAATACTATGGGTCATGAAATTTTGCACTAGTTTAATACTTTAAAATCTCAGCTTCACATCCAATAGAGAAAAAGCATTTGTCTCCAGGAAGCCTGGGTGCTCAGCACCTGCATCAGAGAGGGGCCTGTCTTGAGTTCTGGCTTGCTTCTTCTATTCCTGCTGTTTCTTGGTAGTCTTCTTTCTTGGGTTTGTTAGGATTGGGATGACTAGGGGAAAGGGCAGATACCTCCTATATAAGAATGCTATATTTCTTCCATGGCTGGCCACCTGTTTTATATAGCAGGCATCTAATGCCAGTTCTCTGACTGTATGGTGGAAGTTCCCCAGCCGTATAGAAGCAGCCTGCATGACTTCCATGCAGTCTGTTTGACCTAGAGGATTCACAGTTACAGGCTGGAGGGTAGACAGCTACATGGCTGCCATTTTTCAGCTAAGTTCTTCCCTACCACTGATTCCTCTTCACTTTCTGCTAAAAATCCCATACAGGGAAACCAGCAAGCTCTCTCATGGACAGAGTCTGGCTAGAAAACTGGTGTCAGTCTTCCTATAGGTACCGCCAATGTCCTCCAGCGTGTGGAACTGGGATTTTTCTAGAGGGAAGAAACTCTGGTACTTGATCTAAGAAGAGAGGACATAGGACTTCTGCCAGGGTTTCTTTTTATTGAAAACTTAGTCTTTGAAAAGTTTACACATGTATACAATGCATCTTGATCATAGCCACCTACACTCCTTGCATCTAGCTCCCATCAGACCCCCTCATCGACTCTCCTTCCTACTCATGCCTTCTTTCTTGCTTCTCTCCCTCTCTCCCTCCCTGCAACAGCCCTCTGTTTAAGTCTCTGCTCTTTGACCTCTGTAATGTTTTTTGATGAACGCTTTTTTAAAATTTTTTTATTGATTATGAATTTTACACCAGTCACCCTAATCATACTCATTTTCCTGTGCCTCCGAATCTGCCCTCTGCCCTTGCGACTAATTCCTACCTCCCAAAAAAAAAAAATCTTATTGTAGAAGCTGTAGTGTGTCCCAGTGTGTTTCCTTTTTTGACACTTCTTTGCTTGCAAATGTTCATTGCAATGAGTCATTGGTCTGGTTTGAGGCCTTAGGCTTCTGGTACCCTATTAATACTGGAGCCTCACCAGGCCCTTCACACACTTCAGCAGTTCATAGATGGGGTAGATGTTGGGGTGGGTAAACTCAAAGCCTTGAATCTGGGGTTGGGTGGTAACTGAACTGATCAGCCTACCTGTTCTCCTGCACCCCCACCAGGGTGCAGCTCTCCAGCACTGCCCCAGCTAGCTCACCCAGTGCTGTGGCCCACAACAGGCAGGGTTAGCTCTCCCACTCTCATGCCCTCAGAACTACTCTCCCCTTGCCCATGGCAACAGGGACAGACAGCTCTATTGTGTTGCCTAGACAGGGTGCAGGTTCCATTCTCATGAGTGCTACAGCAGGCCAGGGGCAGGGCCAATTCTACCAATCTCATGACTTTGGGGCCAGCTCTTTCACCTGCCACAGGTAGCAAGGGACAAGGGATTAGAGTGAGCACTTCTTTCATGCCCATGCCACCACATGGTAGACAAGTGGCAGGGCCCTTGGAGCCAAGTGAACGTCTTTTTAATTCCCCCTGAAAAACAGCTCCAGATCACTGCAATTCTGTATTTCCCATAATTCTGCCACATTTTTGTCTCTCATCAGATGACTACATAAAGTCGTGGAAATGCTGAGGGGAAGCAGATTCAGGAATGTTGGGGTCTTTCCAGTAAGGAACTTGTGTGTATACCATCAAAGCAACATAAGCATCGCATGCAATCCTGCACCACTTTGGGTGCATCTGTGTTTTGGATATGGTATAAATAATTTGTACCTGACAACTCAAGGGCTTGGCAGAGAACTAACTGTTAATTACGCTTGCCTTCTGTCTCTCTTAATGACCCTTTGATCAGTAAATTAGAAAACACCTGGTGACTGATTTTCAGCAATTCTGATCATCTAGCGAGTCCTTGCTTTACCTGATGTCCTGGCTTCCCATCAGCTAGGTTAGCCATGTTGAGTGTGAGGCAGCTGTCACAAACTAGACTTCCATTTGCCAGCCATCTGGGTAGAAATACCTTTTTCATCTAAGCCCCACCTTACATTGAGTTTTTAAAGAAACAGCACAGGACCTCAGTTTTGGATACACCTTGGTCAGCCAACCTAGCATGTGCAGACTCTCAAAGCTTCTGTCTAGTTTTGCTGCTGATTGGGTCCCTTGTGCTTCCTTAGATTAACTGTTGTCCTGTGCTGGTTACTGAGTTGGACTTCACAGGGGACTTCTGACTTGGTTCAAGCACGAGAAGTTTTCTGTCATTTTTAGTGAGGGAGTTATAGCAGCACTGATGTAGCAAAGCCTGACTTTTGTGGTAAAACAAGCCTCTCAAATCTTTTCTCTGGTTACTCCTATGATGCTGCAGTATGACTCTCCAGAGAAGCTGTTGAGGGAGGTCTGCGAGTCTCCGTAATTCACATAACTCATACTAGTTAAGTTAGTATGTTCTTCCTGCTGAGGATTTCAGTGTGAGAGTCAATGTCTTCCTGGGTTCTGCAGCCCCACCCTCATTCCTTCCTGCCAGTTAAAACTTCACCTCTGGGGTTTTGGACATCTTTCTTTCCATATCTGTGGCTTCCTGTGACTGAGGCTCTGAATGGTTATGGAAGGTCTACCTGCTTTTGTTTACTTTTGTTACTGGGTGGTCTCTTTGTTACTGGCTGTGCCCATTTGGGGAAACTGAGGCAAGTTCAACATTACACTTCTCCAGTTTCCCCATTGTTCATCAAGCAAGAGTGGCAGGGGTAAGCGTGGGGGTACTTTCTAAGGATTTTTAATCCAGGACACTGGTGTGGAATCTCAGGTTCTGTGCTACACATCTACTTTCATGTCATCTATCTGTACTGATGTGTCCATCTCTCCATGGACAGCATATCACCTTTGGTTGCACTCCCCACAGCGTAGTCAGTCTATCTCAAGCTCTCCCTTCAGTCAGTGCAGGTTTCCAGAAAGAGCAAATGCCTCTCTGGCAACTACCACTGACCTTACTCAGCATGAGAATCATAGTGTGGCTGGGTGCTAGTTGCTGGCAACCTAGTTGCTTCTTTATGGAGATCTATCTAGGCTTAATTAATGGTGTGTGTGTGTGTGTGTGTGTCTGTGTATGTGTGTGTATGTGTGTGTGTGTGTGTCTGTGTGTGTGTTATGCATCCATGTGGAGTTCAGAAGTCAACCTCATTTACTAGTGGAGACTTAAGTCAATACTGGGCACAAGTATAACAGATTCGTCTCAGAGGGAAAATCTGTCCTTGGAGGCACCTGCCAGGGGAAAACATCTATTTACGATCTCATGTGTATGCATGGTAGGGTGTACATATGCTTAACATTATGCACACACAGATAAATCATCCAAACTTATATAATATCCCATCTGTCAATCAGGATAAAAAAATTCTCATTCCTGCCTCTGCTGTAGCTTCCACATAAACTTAGAAAATAACACTCACTCCTCAGAGAGAACTCAGGACTCTCAAGCCACATGTTTTCTGAGGCCACTCCCATTCTATGGACCAAACTCTAGGTCTTGTCCAATTCATTATTTGAGATGCAAATTATCTGGACAATGGTGATTTGAATGAAACAGTTCCCACAGGCTCATATATTTGAATGTCTGGCTCCCAGTTGGTAGTTTCTTTAGAAAGGATTAGGAGGTGTGGCCTTATTGGAGGAGGTGTGTCACTAGACATGGACTTGAGGTTTCAAAAACCCATACCAGACCTAGTTTCTCTCTCTCTTTCTTTCTCTCTCTCTCTCTCTCCCCCTCCCTCTTTTCCTTCCTTCCTTCCTTCCTTCCTTCCTTCCTTCCTTCCTTTCTTCCTTCCTTCCTTCTGGTTTTTCTTTCTTTCCTTTCTTTTTCCTCTCCATCCATCCTCTCTCTCTCTCTCTCTCTCGCTCTCGCTCTCGCTCTCGCTCTCTCTTTCTCTCTGCCTGTGGATGGAGATGTAAGCCCTTAGCTCCAGCTCCAGTACAATGTCTTCCTATCTGCCACCATGATTCCTGTCCTGATGATAATGGATTAAACCTCTGAAACTGTAAACAAGCCCCTAATTAAATAATTTTTTATAGGTTATCTTGGCCATGGTATTTGTCATAGCAATAACAATTAGAACAGTAACTAAGACAGACACCACCACATCACGAGACACCCTAGATTTCCTCCGTTAATATAAGCGTATATGACTTTTGAATATGGCATTTTTTTCCTTTCCTTGTAAATTTCTAGAACTCTTACAAGAACACCCACATAAAGGAAAAGACATGTCTTAACTGCATCAGTAAGATCTACTATCCCTGGTTTTACCTTGTCAGATTTCAGATTGTAATCCAATCTAAAGGATCTCCAGAACCATCCTATAATTGCTCTTAATGAAAAAGTGAAAAGAGAAAAAGAGGGGGTGGGTATAGAAAAATTTTAATCCACCAGCATGGCAGCTCTGGCAATGGATCACATCCAAATACCTTCTACATCTGTGTGATCTGGCTGAAATACATACCTCTAATCCCCCTGGCTAGCATACAGACATACCCTTAGTACACACCTTTAATCCCAAACAATGAAGGTAAAGTTAGTTTGTAGAAGGAAGCAGCCATATTTGAAAGTGATATTTAATTGAGGGGTAGACAAAGTGATGAATCAGAAAAAGATTTGACAGAATGAGTTAGAGATAGGACCTGATCAACTTTCATGAGGACAGACAGGAAAGAGAGGCTACTTAAGAGCAGTGCAGGGAGAGAGAGGTCAGTTCAGTTTTGTTCCTGTTCCTGTAGTCAGTAAAGTCAGTGCAGTTCAGTTTGTGGAGTTCAGAAGTAATTTTTCCAAGCTAAGCAATCCAGTCAGAAGCTGAGAGAAGTCAATTAAATCAGTCATATTGGAGATGAGTTTGATTCAGAAGAGCTGAATTTAACCAGTCAGAGTTAACCAGTCAGAAAAGGGAGCTTATTCAGCAGTAAGCCTCCAAGATGACAATTACATCTGGTAAATAAAAGTTACATTTATAGGGTTGTCTCTAGAAATCTTTTAAGCTATAAGATTCCAAAAGCCTCCAGAATCTTGTGTGAAGCTACTGTGAAGGCTCTTAACTCAAGTAAGACTCTGTTGTGAAGCTGATACCTATATTCCTGGGTATGTCAGCATTTCTCTGAGAACCCATTGACCCCTATACATAAATCTGTGTTGAAAATATCTTCTTAAAAAAACCTTCCAATTCTGCTTCATATTAGCTCATCTTGAAATTCTCTTTTGTGTCATCAAGAATGACAGTTTCACTGGAATAGAAGCTCGGAACAGAGTTCAGGCTTCTGCAGCATGGAGTTGTGTAACACCTCAGACAATTTTGTTTGTTGTTTTGAAGAACATCAGATCTTTTCAATCTGATTTGCCTAGTTAGTGAAGTTTGAATTTGCAGAGAATTAACTCTTCTTCCTATATTGTAAATCCTTCACAAATTATTTCAGCAAAGATGCTAACAAATAGGAAATACTCTCAGAAGTGATAGTCACTGCCATTTAAGAGGTGTTACTGACTAAGACAAACACAAATGAATTGCATTGGGACAAGATCCTTGAAGGATTACAGTTTCTAAAGACATACAATGTCTGAACCTGTTTATAATATCTTAGGTTTCCACACCTGGGCTGAGGTGCCTATTTAACATATCATAGAACTGCCAGGTTCTCTTAGCATCCCTCAGTCTCTACCTGTTTCAGGGTCTTTCTAGCTGGCACATCTCAACCTCTACCCTGAACCTTTTCAAGCCCAGGGGCTGGGCTGCACTTCCCGCAGCTGCCCTTCCCTGTATAATTCAGCCATTTTGATTACCTCACCTTTTTTTTTCCCACCTACTCTCTTTGGGCCTCCTGGCTGCTATACCTGGTCCCCTCTAACCACTCTTATTTCTATTTCCTATTTTCCTCCCATGGCTCAGGGTCATGTCCACTCTGGACTCTCCCAGATGTCCCTGCCTCTGGCTATGCTCTCCCTTTTATCTTCAATAAACCACCTCATCTCCCACACCCAGGAGCAGTCATCTCCTTCCTTTCTATTTCTTTTTTTTTTTTCATTCATCTGGTGCTGAAACCCACGGCCAGTCAAGTTCCTTTTCCTCTTTATTTCTTGTTTCATTCACATTAGCAGGGCTTGAACAGAATCACAGTTAAGAACGACTGATACTTTAGCCTAAAACTTATGGAAATAATGGCAGTATCTCCTTCCAGAGAGCAACATGTTAAGCTGAGAAAGAAGGTATCTAGTTGGGAATGGAGTGCGTAGCTCTTGTGTGGCCTCCTTGATGTTTCTAAAAGCCACAAAGTTGAAATGATAGCAGCAGGAACAACAACAACAAACAACAACAACAAGATGACCCTAGAATTCAATTTTTCATTCCAGTAATATACAGAAGTAAAAATAGTGAAACTGGCTTGGTCTTGTGAGTGGTGCAGAGCTGGACCCTCAAAAAGCTGGAGCAAAGATCTGTAGTGTTGTCTCTGTTGCTGTTGTTCCAGGCAATTGTCAATCTGGATTGACTGTAGATGAATTTGCAGTGTGACTAATAATTAATTCCATGTGAAGCCTCAGGCCATGAGACTCTGGGTGATATATACATGGAGTGAGCTGTAGGGTACCATGAAGAGTTCCTCCCAGCTCCTTTTCCCTTTACACACACACACACACACACACACACACACACACACACACACACACACCACCCAGGGAGGTTACAAAATATGGATGCATTTGAAAAGGTCTTATAGTAAATGGAACCCCAATGGAAGCTGTCTTCCCTTGGAGAGACAAGCATTGCAGCTTATAGAAGCCTGGGTCACTGACTAGGAAACCAAATAATTGGCGATGAATGAATGGACAAGAGTCAAGAGGTTTCACATAAATGGTATCCCTTTTCATTGCTTCTCTCATGCTGGGCACATTAGGATGTGAACAGAAACAAACCATAGGCTGGGTTGCCAGGGTACCACAGATTTCCACCTTTTATTTCTGATTCAGGAAAGCCATTCAGTGTGTGTGCGTTTAATTGAGAAAGAACCCCCACCTCACCTTCCACCCCCACCTCTCTTTACCTGTCTGTAGATAAAAATGTTCTAAAGAACACAATTGTTTTTAAGCTTAAATTAACATTTAAGCGGTTAGAAATCAATGGGGACCTCTGGATGAAAAGCAGAGGTGGTAATTAAAGGGCAGCAGCCTCCTGAGTGGAATTCAAGCAGCCAGAGGGAACAACCCCACTGCCTCAGCTAATTAATCCTTCAGCTTCAGTATCAGGGTCTTCTGGCCCCTGCTACGCATTTAAGTGTTCGTAGAAAACACCCAGACTTAGAAGTTCCCCTCCAATTGCTAGAGGTTGTTTTTACAAAAGCTTGTTTGCAAACTATCTTTTTTGAAAAGAAAAAGCAGATTTAAAAAATGAATAATATGCAAAACAAAGAACCAAATAGGACTTCCCATCCCTCCTAAACACATTCACACACACACACACACACACACACACACACACACACACACACACAGATTTAAAGCTTAAAGGCAGGTTAAATAGTCTTCTCCAGTAATTAAAAAACAGCCAACCAACTTTGGAAATCTATGGAGTAAAGGATGAAGTAAAGGGCTAAGTACAACTGCAGCCTGACACATGTGGTTAACCAGCTCTTTGGTGTTGTCTGTGCCTTCAGAATATACAGCAGGGTGCCATGAATGTGTATATATATACCATATATACCATATATATGGTATACATCTGTCTATCTCTCTATCTCTCTATCTCTCTATCTCTCTATCTCTCTTTCTCTCTATCCATCTATCCATCTATCCATCTATCCATCCATCCATCCATCCATCCATCCATCCATCTATCCATCTATATCTATCTATCTATCTATCTATCTATCTATCTATCTATCTATCTATCTATCTATCTGGTATACAGCTTTCAGTCTACCTGACAGGAAGCTATAACGATCTCTTGGTGTAAAGAGTGGAAACTGAGCTACTTAAGGATTATCAACAGCATGCTATTATTTTGCATCTAAAGCAGGGACTAGACAGGAGTGTTAGAATTTTTTTTGGTCCGTAGCTTAGACAGAAAACGCCAGACCAAACGGTTCCACAAGGGGGAGTTTATTCAGAGCGGAGGGAAGAGAGCGAGAGGAGAGAGAGCAGAAAAGTAGAGGAGTAGAGGCTGGCCATGACCATGTGGAGAGAGGGGGAAGGGAAGGGGTGAAGAGAGAGGGGGCAGAGAACCTGCAGGCAGGGATCAACAGGGGTGGGGGCAGGCAGCCCCTTTTATAGTGGGCAGGTCTACCCAGCTGTTGGCAGGTAACTCTGGGGAGGAGCGTACTTGGCTGCTGCCAGGTAACTGTGGAGGTGGAGTTTAGACAGAATACTAACAAGGAGAGCATTACAGTACTCAGCTGTTCTGGTTGTTGAGTGTGAATGAATCCGAGGAGAAGGATCTTCGGGTCATGATTTCTCATATTGGATTGATAGAAAGTTCTGCATCTTGAAACATTGATAATTTTTCCAAATGTGGTGAAGGTTAAAGAAAGATGGACCTTCTTCTAGCTGACAATGGCGATTAGTACCTTGGATGATTGACTCTTGATGTATTTATTGATGAACTGAATTTCTATGTGGAACACATTTACAAGGTTCAGTTGAAGTGAGCATAACAGAATCACACAAACAGGCATTTAGAGCAGGCAATTGGACTCACAGGGTACCTAAAAGCACTACTAAAGCCTGCCATTACTGCCTCCATTTTGTGTCTGCCTTATTTAGTTTGGCTGAGAAAACAGGTAAGTCATTGTCTTTAATTCTTCCTCAGAGGAATCTCAGATCAGAAAAAATTCTAGAAATACACTACTCTCTAGAGGAAAGCAGTTATATCTGTCAGGGCAAAGCCACAGCTGTAGCAGAAGTGGTCTAGGAACTGGATTGATCCCTATCAGAGGACCATCCAGAACTGGAGTCCTGTGAGGAGAATTCTGAGTGCTTGTGAGAACACAAATCTTGTAACCTCATCTCCTTCCAAATGCAGATTTGTTCTTGGAAAGTGTTTCTGGCCCCTCCCAGGAATGGGTTTGTTTCAGATTACCTGTTGCCACTTGCTATAATTATTCACAATGTTTACAGCCTGAATTCAAGTAAACTTTACTCATGTCTTTTCTTAACCCTCAAAGTATAAGTTGTTTGGTGCTTTAAAGTTGGTTATTAAATTAGACTTTAGTTGGCATCTTTCGAAGGCTCCATTTTCCCAGGTCCCACTGCCTCTAGAGTGTGGACAATCCCCTCAAGCAAAGACAAGGAACAGATTTCTATGATAACGGTGTAGAACCAGAAGGAAACAATAATTCATTTTCAAGCGTCTCTGCATTCTTTCCCCACATCCTATAAACCTGTCTTCCTACTGGGAAATTCTCTAAAATGGGATCCTCTCTTTGGCTGTCAGACAATTCAGACATCTTGTACTCCAAAAAAATTGAAAATTTCCTGGAATTCCATGATGAGTGAAGAAATAGGTTAAAAGGCCAGCAAAAGGAACAATTTGTTTTCGGTTTTCCTAAAAGAGATTTTACACAGTCCTGAGAAATTGACATGTCATCCACATGTCGTTTTATAGGAGAGACTAGAATGGAGACAATGATGCTGGGTGGGTCTATCCCTCTATGAAGACCTTTGTTATCCATACCACCTGTCTTCTATTTAAACCTCACTTCCATGAGAAGACCCTAAAGATGATCTCTTTTTCCCTCTACCCAATGTGGTCACATTGCATACAACTCTTCGTACACTTTTCACTATTACTTTGTCTCTTTAGTTAGCCCACTGAAGATGTGTGGAAGAGGTAGGCTTGTAGGGGCTGCTGGGGCCCAGAGTCCTGAAATTCTAATAAGAATTCTAGACCTGGCACTATTTGACTTCATTCCTTTGATGGAGAGATATTGCAAGCCTTTTTGGAGGATAGCTTCTAGCTCAAGACTCTTACCTTACTGTTAAGCACACTAAGTTTTTAAATAATGTGACAGTTCCATAGGCAAAGGGAATGACACAGGTGTCTCTCCTTAGGATATCTCCTGGCACGCCAGGTTTATGGAATCACAACTACAATGGGAGTAAAGTTTGGAGGCTGGCCAACTATGAAAAACACTAATGCTGGAGGTTTGCATATGCCTTAGGCCCTTGGCTTACCAGTGTTAAAGACATGACTTGGGTTATTTATAAATTTCTCATGGGAAACTATATATTCATGGTCCTGATGTTGGATGAACTGTAAACCATGAGAAAATGTCATTGCTTTCTCTTTATTTCTCTACAGATGAATTTTGGATGAGTGCAGTGGGACTGTAGACAAGAAAAGATGTCATAAGATGGCATAATCAAAGCATGTCTGAAATGAAACATGAGCAGGTCTCGCCGTATTCCACAGTCTCCTAGGCAAAGGAAACAAATGATAACTGCAATTAAATAGTTAGAAGTTTCAAGGTAAAAGTCACAGGCTTTGGCTGCTCCTTCAAACTAGGCTCAATTTGTTCCAGTCTACCAATTAAAGGAATAAGTGGTGGTAAGAAAACAAAAACAAAAACAAAATAAGTAAAGATATTTATTTAATATTGCCACATTCGGTAGAAGAAGAGATGAAGAGGCCCAGTTCTTTTGGCATCTTGTTCTGGACTCCTCTCAACTCCTCATTCCTTGTGATCTCACTTGAAACAATTCAGATGAGATACATAGAACATAGTGTAGAAGACAGTTTGCTGAAGACTAAAGGAGAGCATACTTTCAGGACCTAGAATGGGAAAGGACAAAACCTTTGACCTTTGAGAGCAATGTAGCACCCTCAGGAGGAGTGAGTGAATAATTGTCAACAGTATCATTCTTTCATATTATAGTTTAGGCAGCCTTTCTATGATTTCCAAAGACTCTAGAACACATAGACTTTCCAGAGTAGTATTTTCCTATCCAGGTGATTGACAGACCCATTTGAACCAACTCTTACTGTGGGAGGCAGTGATATGTTATAACCTCTCCACCACAGAAAGTCTCTAGCTATTCTAGCTAGATAATAATCTTATTAGCCATGTTACTAACCTTCTAAGCCTGCTAATTTCTAATTAGCTACCTGACACAGTACCCCAAAGTCCATTTTCAGGTTACTAACACGAGATTTGGATTTAATAGAGGGAGACAAGAGGTATGCTTAATTAAGTAGTTCTGGTCTAGGTATGGTCTAATTAATCATTGTCTTAGCTCTTCTCCTGTAAGATGATTTGAAGAACCCCTTATTATTTGAGGAGAAAAGGTAGTTCTTAGGAGGTGATTACCTCTGTTTCATGGTGGGGCCTCAATCTTGAGGTTAGTTTCCCTTATCTTGGGGTCTTGCAGGTTTTGCTTTTGGAATCTAAGGTGACTTGAGGCTCCCATTAATAACCTCTCTTTGCCTTCAGTCTCACAGAGATAATATCGTTTACATAGACACTCTGACTGATTAGCATGCTCTTATAGTTACTTCCTGTTGAGTGGCCAAAAGCAACTTGGAAGGAAGGGGTTTATTTATATAACAAATCATAGTCCATTATTGAGGGAGGTAGTGGCAGGAGCTGGGGTATTGTGGTCCTTGATATGGCTATGACCATGGCAACAATACACATTCATTCAGGACTTCACCTCAAGCCCTACCTCTCCTTTAAAGTTGATACTCCCCCCTCTTCCCCCACTTGCCTCCAAGTAAGTGGCACCATCATTAATATTAAGTCCAAGCTTAAGACTTGGTTAGGATTGTTTTCTGACTTTCAAGTCCTGTCTGTTGCAATCTGCATCATTCCTTGCTGCGGTGCTGTCCCTCAATCTACTTTTGGTCCCTGTTAACCTTCCTGGATGGGCTTTCTAAAGCCTAAATCAAATCAACGTCAGCCCTACTTGAAACACTCTTAAACTTCTATTCAGTGTGGAATAAATCCAGGCTCCTTGACACAGAGTAGAAATTTTCTGCCTCTGAGATTTCATTCTTTTTTTTTTTTTGCCAGCTTTTTCACACAGTCCAGCAACACTGGGTTTGTTTGACATAAGATGTACTGTACCCATTCCGTTGTCTGGGCCTTTGTACTAACTGTAGTGAAGGCCCCCCAGGGTTTTGTTGTTGTTTTGTTTTTATGATTGCTTTCTTCTTAATCTGTTGTCAATTAAAATATAGGCATAGGTGTTAACATTTTGTAGTTTTAAAAAAATTGTTTAACTCTTTATTATTACATGTTATTTATTTGTATGTATGTGTGTCTGTGTGTCTGTGTGTCTGTGTGTGTCTGTGTGTGTCCGAGTATGTGTGGTCTACTGTGCACGTATGGAGGTCAGAAGACAACTAGTGTATTTTTTCTTTAACATGTACATTCTAGCATGTAAGTTCCAGACATCCAACTCAGGTTGTCAGGCTTGGTGTCAAGTACCTTTACCCACTGAGCCATCCTACCAGTCCCAAAGTCTTTTATTGATATTATATATTAATAATTGTTATGAAGTAAAGACACACCTTAATTTTATCCTAAAATTTAGCTCTGTGTCAATACTTTCTTATTTAATGACACCACTTTCTGTACTGATTTGAAATGACAACAGCTGATAACCTGATCACTTAGATTAGCACTTCTCATCAGAAAATTGTTAAATACTCTTTAGAATTCAGACCAATCCAGCTGTAGCGGTACACATTTTTAATACAGAGGCAGAAAGAAGCAGATTATTCTGAGTTTGAGATCAGCTTTGTCTACATAGTGAGTTCTAGGACATCCAAAGATATATAGTGAGACTCTGTCTCAAAAACCTCAAACAAACAAACAAGAATAAAGATCTAGATTGTCCACACCAAGAAATCTCCAGTGACTGTGCTTAGTAATCCCACAGAATAAGAATAAAGACCGTTGACCCAAATTCTTTTGGCCTAATTAAGCAAGCTTTATTTTCTGTGTATAGCAAAGTCAAAGTCTAATGACTGCCCTCATTCTCCAAGATGGAGTTCAAGAGAACAGCATTGAGTCAACTCCTCAGGAAAGGTTTAGGTCAAGAACCAGTCAGGGTGCAGACCAAATCAAAGACAGCGAAGATTCAAGGTATAGTAAGGTCAAATTCCTAGAAACAGAAACATAAGCAAACAGAAATTAATTTATTGTGGCCTTGTAACAAGATGGCTGTTGGAGTTGGTCCAGTGCTGGTATGTATTCAAATGCTCAACACTGTATCACAAGATCTAATTGCCCCAAGAGTGGCAAATTACCACATAAACCAACTTTGTTGTATAAACGTTGTCCCCACGTTATCGTTGACTGGTTAATAAAGCTGCTAACAGCCTGTAGCTGGGCAGAAGAGAGGTAGGCAGAACTTTAATTCCTGGGCTTGGGTTCTCAGGTAGGGACTACAAGGGTGAGAAGGGGGAGGAGAAGGAAATATGCATGGGGTAGGTTGATTGTGAGCATGTGGCCATGAAGGCTGGCCTGATGAAGCAGGAGCAGAACAAATGGAACAGATGCAAGTATTTATGGGAATTTTGGCAGGAGAAGCAGACAAGATGGCTTAAAGTGTTGATATTTGCCCAGCTGTGGTCCTTTAAAGCTAAAGGTCTCTGTGTCTTTTATTTGGGAGTTAAATAGACTGCAGTCAGATAGAAACCTCTAATAGATATTTAAAGCCAACAAGGGGGTATAGCAAAACCCCAGAATAATAACCACTACAGGTGACTTCTGATCTTATTTGGTTGACTATTGGGCCCCAGACCTTAGTAGGCCCTGAGAAAATTGATTTCATCTTGGGAGTTGGAGGCAGGCACTGGATCTATGCTTTGCTGTACACAGAAAATGAAGCTTGCCTAATTAGGCAAGAAAAAAAATTGGGGTTAATTATCTTTATTCTTATTCAATAGGATTAGCAAACACAGTCCATAAAGATTTCTTGGTGTGCTATAAAATCTAAGTCTGTACTATTGTTTGTCTTGTTTGATGGAAGTACCATTCAGGTTGCAAAACTCAGCACATAGACATCACTACCTGCAAAAACTTAAACAAATACCTAATCCATCAAAGTCCATAGTTCTGGA
Source organism: Grammomys surdaster (assembly GCF_004785775.1). Taxonomy (NCBI): domain Eukaryota; kingdom Metazoa; phylum Chordata; class Mammalia; order Rodentia; family Muridae; genus Grammomys; species Grammomys surdaster. Next base: position 2,821,370 of record NW_021604719.1, read on the forward strand.
AAAGTCTCTAAATGTACTAACCTTGTTTTTGGCTTCTGTAGGTCTGCTTCTGGCTAATTGTTCTTGTTTACTGAAGTATGTCAACCTAGGACTTTGTGTGTGTGTGTGTGTGTGTGTGTGTGTGTGTGTGTGTGTGTGTGT
>NW_021604719.1:2821520-2854424 GCF_004785775.1 Grammomys surdaster
GTGTGTGTGTGTGTGTGTGTGTGTGTGTGTGTGTGTGTGTGTGTGTGTAGTGCGCATGCACACATAAAGGCTGACTTAAAGGTTCAGGGCTACTCTGTGGTCCTGAGCACCCAATGTAGTTGCTAGCTAACTAAGAAAGACTTTCTATTGGCTTAAACCCATGTCAGAGCAGACTCTGGTGAATACTCACAACATTGACAATTACTCTACATCTACAAAAATTTTATTTTGCACTGTCATCTGTAATCCAAGTAAATGTATTATGAGCAACTATGCTAAAATGAAGGACCTGCTTGGTGAGGAACTGTGTTTCCCACTGTGTGATGATTTGAGTTTGAGTCTTGGAAGTCGCATGGTGAAAGGGAAGGAGAGAGCCAGTTCTGGCAAGCTGTCATCTGACCTTCACACCACATAAGTACTGAGGCGTGAACCCCTTCTTCATGCAAATGCACACACATGGGGAATAGGAATGCAGAAATAAGAGAGAAAAGAAGAAGACAGAGGAGGAGAGAAAGGAGGAGAAAATGAGCATGCTAAAGCAGCATGGCTTGGAAGTTGCCAATCAACTCAAATTTCCTTGATCCCAATTTTGAATCTCTTCACTTGTTAAAATAACTTTCAGACTCCTTTATCTTTAAGTCTTGGATTCTGTATTTTAGTTTCAAGAAGGCCTTCCCATTTATCTTTGAATGAATGCCACTTCTGTACATTGATATGTAACATATTTTATAGTTTATTATGTTTGATGTAGAGGCTTCAGTTCCCCCTCTTTTTCTTCTTTCTCCTCCTCCTCTTCTTTCCTTCTCTTCCCCTTTATTTGTAGCACTGAGGCTCAAACTCGGAGCCTCATCCATGTTAGAAATAGCTCTACCCTAGGGCTATATCACCTGCGTAGACATACCAGGCTACTTCAACTCTTTATGGACAGCAACTATCCACATGAAGGACACTGTGCTGACTGCTGGCACTTTGAGGTTCCAGACTTGCTCTCATAAATATTTTTATTAACTTTACTTCGGCTGCTGCATTTTGTTTTTTTATATGAGACCAGGCAAATTGTTAATAATAGTGTATCCTGAGAGTATGCCCGACTTCTGTAAAAAAATATATACATATATATAAATTTTTGATATATGGAATCAAAACTCAGAATATTAAATGCTTGCTCAAGGTCATTTTTTCCCAAAAATAGATATGCTGAATTCATACATTATTTGGAAAGTTTACATATAGAACAACTCAGAACACCCATCTTTGAGACTCGCAGTTTGCCCTCTAAGAAAAATATCTAGACATTTAAAATGGAAATAGCAAACCCATTACGTAGGAAGTGAAGCCATACTAGAACATCGTGTTGATAGCATAAAGCAAGAAAACTCAAGAACAGAGAGCCTGACTCACTCATCTCAATGGTCAATAACTAATACATTCTTTAGAACCAGTGTCTTTAGTTGCAAACCTAGCTTTTTATTTCATAAAGAAGAAATACAGCATTTAAACTCTATTATTGGCCTTTGGATTGTTTCTGTTTTCTTTCTTTTTCTCACCACACCCCCCAATTTTGAAATCGCAATTAGGTACTTCTTTGCCTGACAGATTGGAAACCAGAAGGGAGAAATTCAAACAGAAATTTGAACTAAAAATGTCTTTACAATACTTCTTTTTCACATTTTTCCTTTAAAATTTACAGAACACATTTATTTTTGTATATAATTAATTATGGCATACTTTACACCGGGCCTTATGTAAAATTAAGAGTGGATCTGCTTTATTGTCAGTCCTACCTATTTTATGTATTTACTTTAATCTTTTGCAGTTGGTAGAAGGGTTGGAATGGACTCCCCGTCCCTACTGATTACCAATTCTGTTTTCTAAGACTTGATGCCTTGTTGATTTGTGATAGCTGAAAGGTTTTTTTTTCCCTTCAGTTTTTAGCACTACCATCTGGATTCATTGTATGTCCATGGCATGAAAACGATATATTTCTTTTTGTGGTTAAACCTAACTTTTTTTTTGGATTTCTGGTGGGCAAACCTCCCATTTCAATATCTTTATTTTGAGAAGACATATAGAACCCAACAAATACCAATGTGATATGGCAGCACTCATGTTAGAAATATTTCGAGATGGGGAATTTCATGGATGCTAGTCCACTTTGGGGAGTGGACTCTAGGAGTTTCTAAGATTGGATCTCTTCCCAGGTGACTGGCATAAGTCTCTGTCACTGACAGAAGAGAAAATTCAGATCCTTCTTGGCATTCAGCAGCACTGGTTAGTTGGTAAGCCTTTATGTGTGGCTGTGTGGCACACTGGGATATGCTACAGGTAGAAAGAACTGCGCTGGCTTGTGAAGGAAGTATCCACAACAACTGCGAAATTTAGGAGCAGTAGCAATATGGCTCCTGACAAGATAATTTCTCTTAATTGTTCTTTCTGTTTTTGAAAGGATACACACTGTGTAGTCCAGGCTGACCTCAGACTGATTATCTTCCCAAGTCAGCCTCCTGAGTGCCGGGATCATACACCTGGCTTTGCTCTGTGGGTGCTGCGTTGAAATCAGATTCTTAAGATTGCATGGCAAACACATTACCTAATGAGCCAGCTCTCTAGCTTCATAAATCTTAATTTAAAAGTGGCCTTTCTTTGGAAATGTTGGAAGCTCAGTCAAGACAAGTCTTCTGTGATGAGGTCATCTCTTTGTTAGGGGGAGAATGGCCTCTGACATGAGGCATGGAGTAATATGGGTAGATGTTCTCAAGTGCTTCAGTTCCTGCTTCTGCCTCTGCTTGTGTTTCACCTTGACTTCTGTCTGTGATATTTTATTACCTGGGAGTGTAAGCCAATAAACCATCACTTATTCAACCTGGCGGGTTTTTTTTTGTTTGTTTGTTTTTTGTTTTTTGTTTTTGTCAGAATACTTTATCACAATAACCAAAGACAAACTCAGACATATATTTACATATTATCTGCTGTACCTGTTATATATCTCTGTCCCTGTCCCTCTCTCTCTCTCTCTCTCTCTCTCTCTCTCTATCTCTATCTCTATCTCTATCTCTATCTATCACACTAATGACAATACGATGGCAAGTTTAAAACAAGTAAAACCTTATGAAAGGAAATGAAATAATATTTAACTCCATGGTAAATGTTTTTATATAATGATATTAATATAAACATTCACTTTATATTTGATTTTACATTGTCTTGTTAATATATTTGATTGCTTATGGAAGGGCAAAGGAGCTTAAGAGGGTTAAATTATCACCATATTGGAAGTCAATAGGTAATGTCTGAAAATACTGTTCATAAATGGCCAATTAAAATTATATTCAGAAATATAGAAGCAAAGGCCAGAAGAAACATTTTAAGTCATTGGCTATTCATCCCATGACACTTGAGAAGAGTGAAAAAGGTCTGAGTTCTTTTGTCTTAGGTGCCTTTTCAATGCTCTCTGTGTTATTTGGGTGAAAATATAAATTCATTTAATCAATTCTGTGAGGGCATTGGGTAGTTTTGTGGTCATCTGAGACTAATTCTTAGAATTAAATTAATTGGGCCTGGAGAGGGAGTTCACTGGTTAGAGCACTGGATGCTCTGGTAGAGCACCCTGGTTTGGTTTTCAGCATCCACATTGTACCTCACAACCAGCTGTAACTCCAACTCCAGGGGACCCAACACCCTCTCTGGGCCACTATTGGTACTGCATGTACACATGATCAAACATTAAAAATAAAGTAATTTTAAATAATTAAATTAATGAAGTTGGAATCTAGGTCTTGTAATGGGCAGCACAAGGGGACCTTCTGGATATGTGAGTGTGTACCACTGAGGATGCTGAAGCAGACATTGCAGGAGGGTGTCAGTAAAGAGCTGCATACTTACTGGCGTTTAGGAGTTAAGATAGACATTTATGGTCCTCTTCCCCATTTTGTTCAGATATATTTCTAAAAAACATGTGAAATGTATCTATTACACTATTGGTGGCATGGTCAATATTGCATCTTCATATAGTACAGTGTTTAGAAGTTAGTAAGCACCAATAGATACTCATTTAATAGATTTATTATTTGATAAAAGCTGAGAAGTAAATTATAACTCTGGTTTCTATTTTGTCTTCCAAGTGTCACTTTGACCACTTGAAAAATCAGTTTAGTTTCTATAATGCAATACTGTAACATATTTAGGTAATGTTATTCTATTCAATTACAGAAAAGTAATGGAAAAGAAAGGAAGCCTTTTCAATAAAGAATACATAGGTAATGGTTCTGCACAGACACTTACTTTAGAAGCACCTGCACATGGGCGTCATGCTTACAGGCAGTTATGGCTGTGTTTTTCTGAAATGGCACCCTTTTTAGTGAGTTCAAAGCATTCACCACACCTAGAACTCTAACCACAGAGTGCATGGGTATGAGCTCTTGAGAGCCCTTGTGCATATTTAATTGATGGAGAAACGGAAAGGTAGAGTAACATTAGCTCCTAGGTGACGGGTGATAAGATGAAAAGATAGTGGAGGTCAGAGTCAAAGACAGCCTTGATCCTCCAAATCCTCGCTCTCTTCTCTGCCCTCTTCCCAGTGTCTTAGGTGAATTCTTAAATGAACGCTCTTCACAGTTCTCACCATCCATAGGAAGATTCTGCTACAGCTTCAGTTGCCTGTCAACCTCATATCCACTCGAGTCATTTTCTTTCACAATTTTCCATAATCTATCTTCCTTTCCCTCTTCTGGTTGTTTTCTGAATTATTAGAACATTTAATTCTTATTTTTTCACCCTTTCAAGGTCTAAATAATATAATTTACTCAAATATTTGTCGGACTAGCAGCTCCCTTTTGATTATGAGCCAGCGTAATGAAATTACAATTGAGTTTTCAGCAGTTAGAATGCTAAAATCTTTGTATTTTGAGAAAGAACAAATCACATTGGACAGGCGGCTAGTTACATGTGAGGTACTGTATGGTAGGGAAAAGGTAAGACTTGGAAATCTCTCTGAGAGCAGAAAGTGAATGAGAAACCTTCAGTGAGAAGGACAAGTTGGGGGAAGAGTATCTGAAACTGAACAGAGGACATAAGAAAGGCCTAAAATCTTCTGTTGATGTGAAATATTGTTTAGACTGGAGAGCTCCCAGAATTGTAGCAAATGGTTTAAACCATGGGGTCTGTACGCAGTGGTAAATTACCAGCCTGAATAAAAGCCACAGGGAAATCATGCAACAGAGTAGAACATCTTCAGATGGGAGGTTTTATTACTCTCTGTGTGATGGCAGTTGGCAGACTATCAGGTTGTACATTCCTTTGTGAATTACAAATGAATTGTATAGGGAGTGAACTCCTGTGACCAGAAGACCAGCTTTTCTTTTTCTTTTTTTTTTCTGAAGATGTTAGCCTTGGAATTGGGTAATAGAAGAGGCGCTGAACAGTCTTGTAGGTTGCATGTGTCCCATATTACACCCATTATGATAATCTTTTGGTCAAATTCCTATTTTATTGTTATGATTCACCATACATTCACTCTGTATTATACTCTTAAAAGAGGTCAGACATCATAGTAGCTTAATATAACTTATTTTTAAGGGATCAGTATTTCTAAATAGACAAATGAAGTGTCAAAAAGACATCTGAATAGGATTATTCCTAAAGATCTGCAATTGTGGTCAAAAGAAGGACTATGATAAAATATCTTCTAACATCAGAAGTTAATATTATATCTCGTTTTTATAACTGAATGTATTTATTAAAATATACTATTAATTTATATTCAAATATGGAAACAAAATCTATGCTATTAAGAAATGTTAGTGAAAGGAAAATTTACACTATTCTCAATAGTTCAGAAAACTGGGAAGGCTCCACAGTGCTGCGACATGATAGAACACTAGAAGATCTACAAATAGCTTCAGGGAGGGAGGGTGTCGTAGGGTTTCTGTTGCTGTCAAAAGATACGACACCAAGACTATTCTTATAAAAAACACATTTAATTGAGCTTGCTTACAGTTTCTGAGATTTAATATATTATCATCATGGGAAAGAATATGATGGCACATAAGGACACATGGTACTGAAGAAGTAGCTGAGAATTTTACATCCAGATCCACAGGCAGAGAGAAAGAGAGAAGGGGGGTGGGGTGGGGAGACAGACACAAAGAGAGAGACAGAGTGAAAGAGAGAGACATAGAGACAGAAAGACAGACAGACAGAGACTGGACCTAGCTTGTACTTTTGAAACATCAAAGCCCACCCCTAGTGGCACACTTTCCCAATCAAGGCCACATCTACTCCAACAAAGTCACACCTACAAATCCTTCTCAAATAGTGCTACACCCTGATGACTAAGCATTCAAATACATGAGCCTGTGAGGGGCCATTGTCATTCACACCACTACAGAGAATGAGCACTTAATTAAGGGGGTAAATTATTCCTCTCATTACCTTAGATATATTCAGGTGAATCAGATATTTTGTTGGGTGCACTCTTAGTCAGTTGACTAAAAGTCTCAGCTAGATAAATCCTTAAGGGAGGAGAGAATACATTTTAAATTTCATAATTTGACTCTCCCATTTATTAGCAAATAAGTTGCTAATGTACTACATTGGAGTTTTTGTTAAGTAAACCATGATTTAAATTTTTTTTCTGTGAAATTTCAATTTCTGAATACTACATGCCTCTCAAAGTGATAAATTTAAATAACTGTGGTAACTTGCACAAGACCTATACAAAATTCATCCAGCCAAAATCTTAGCATAGACAGGTTGGCTAGTTTCAGGCCCCATCCATGACTGAGGAGCTTTTGACAGTGATAGTTACTGGTGAAGGGGGGAATAATTCTTATTGAGGTTGTGACCATTGAAGTTTTCCCATGTGCCAGCTGATGGCCCCACACCCATAGGACAACACTAATTAGACATAATGAGTTATTTAAAAAGAGAAGACAAGAAGTTGTGAATGGATCATGATGGCGGACACAGGGGAAGAGCTAGAGGAGGCAGCAGGAAGTAGATATGATCATATTTCATTGTGCATGTATGAAATTACCAAAAATAAAATTTAAGAAACCTTAAATATTTTTAATTTTGGAGGGTAATTCCTTTATCTCCTTAGTATTCAGATTCATAAATCTACTGTATAAATTGTAAATTTGTAGCATAATTTATTTTAATAGTTAGAAACAGAGCTAAAACTGTATCTAGTATTTGCATAGACCCATAAATATAAAAATGAGAGGCAACTTGAAAATCTATAATGTACCAGGCACTGTCTGAATAGGAGAGTAAAGGACTTTCCTCACAGTCATTAGAGAGCCAGAAATTTAAATCAGAACAGAGAATAAACTAGTGAAATTAAGCTCTTTTGTAGTTTTAGGGAGACTTTTTCAACTCATATGTTTACCATTATCTTCATTTTATTTTAATTGTCAGTAGTTTTCTCTGTTCTTATAGTGAAAGGGTTGCCAGACTTCAGTGAACTGTGTGACCTCTGTTCATTTTCTTCAGCATGAGGACTGGTAGTGGCACTTTGAGAATGGGGCCATGTGTCCCTTTCACAGCTGTGGTTTCCTCTGTGCTTCCTGTGGTCTTGAAAGTTCTCTGCAAGGAGATGAAGTGTCTTCCTCTGCTACTCTCCTAACAGCTGATTTCCTTCGACTTTGGCTGAGGAAGACAGACTCATTTACCTGGGTCCCTTCTCAATTTTTCCTTCCCTCTACAAGAAAATGATGGGTTGACCCATTCGCCCTTTCTGTGATGCCTCTAGGCTGAAATGTGTGAATCCTTAATGAGAGAGCTAAGGGAATCATCCTCTTCTACCCTATGCCCACTCACTCAGCTAAGCAGCTCAACATATCTGTAGTGGCTGTAACTTCCTTTCCTAGTCCTGAATATTTATGTGTGTTATTCAAATTTCCAAATTTTCTATCAGTCGGGGGGGTCTTTCTTGTAGCTTTCTACTATCTTCATAATTCTGTGCTTACTTAAGTGAATTATCATAGCACAGAGCTTAGAACAAGAATCAACTTTAGAGGTTATCCAACCCTCTAATTTTAATTTCTTCAATGCATAATTAAGTAATCTAACAATTACAAATGTCATATATTTTCAATTCAGCAAACCGAGGACAGAATAAACAAAACCAAGTTAAATAAAAAAATGTATTTGCATGGGATAGGAACATGACTCTTAGATAGCTGAGGGTGGATGGCTGTAGAGTTTGAGTACTTAATCTGAGGGCATTGAAACCAGCTTCTCGAAGAAGTGATTAGACCATGAGTGTGCCCCATCATGAAACTTCCTACAGAAGAAACTCCACACAACATTGAACCATTTTCCCTTTTCACCTCTGTCACGTGGAGCCACAGCAAGAAGGTCCCCACCAGACACTAAATTGCTAAGATTATCTTTTTTTCCCTATATTTTATTTATTTACATTTCAGATGCCATCTTCCTTCTCCATCCCTTCCCCATTAATCCCCTATCTCATCCCTCCTCCTCCTCTTTTGCATTTATACTGTTTAAATTACATGCAAGTATTAAGTTCTAGGTTGAGGAAATAGCAATACAATAGACGCAAATAGTCCAGGAACAAGGAAGACAATAAACCCAGATAATCAAAGAACACACATGACAATAAACAAAGTCCTGTGATCACTCCTATGATCACTATTTCTAAGGGCTTATCAGGATGACCAAAACATCTGAGCCTACTTCCCTGTCCTAGCCCAAAGTCATTTTCATGCCTGAAGCCTACTTCTTTGTTTTATCTTAAGATTTAAATTTCTGCCTATAATTACCTCTTTGTTCTAGCCTAGGATTTAGATTTCTGCCTGAAATTACTACTTTGTTCCAGCCTAATGTCAGATTCCTGCCTGAAGTGCATTTCCTTGTCCTTGGCCTATGTCAGATTCCTGCCAGGCAGCCCCCAAGGTTCTCCACATCTCTCCCTTTTTATTGCATAAACGAGACTGAACCTGTCTTAGGTTGCTCTGACAAGAAAGTCTTCCTTACTTTGAGGTGTGAGAAGTCTTAATTTTGAATGACCCAATTCGTGGTATTCTGTTGCAGCTTCACAAAGGTAGACTATGATGCACATATTTAAAACAAATAGTTTTATGCTTGGAATTCAATAAATGTAGTATAAACACCTAATTCTCTTCAGTTTTAAAGATATTTTAATCAAATATGTTATGTGGAAATGCATCCTCTTGTTGAGTTTCAGCAATAAAGATACAGTAGAGTTTTTCAACCTCCTCCTTATCTCTTTATCTCTTTTGTCTGCCTCCCTCCCCAATCTAGTCTCTTTTAGTTGTAATCACTATACCCATTTGTAGTAGAAAATATTAAAAATCCAGGCCTGTGGTTTCTTCCCTACCTTAGACCATTTATGTTCCTGAATGAAAGACACACATTAGCCTTTATATTTTTAAATAGCTTTAGGTAGCATGATAGCTGGACAGCTGCTTACCCTCCAAGCTGTTAGAATCTGCTTTCCTATAGATAACCCCAAGTAGTTATCGATTACTATTTACTATGTTCCATCTGGCTGCTCTTAACTCTAATGGGCCAGCCCACATGGCCACATTTCTGTGGCTCAGCTATCCCATGGTGGCTCTCCTTCTCCCTCCTGCACGTCTTCTTTTATTCCATGGCAGCTTCTTTCTTCTCCTCCCTCTTCATGGTCCTCTTTCCTTCAAGTCCATGAAACCTCAACCCCACCTATGTAGATTCTGCTCAGCTATTGACTGTAGGGATCTTTACTCATCAATCAGAGTTAACTTGGGTGCAGGGTCCCGGGCTACGAGTAGACGGCAGGTCTTGGGGGCCAGCACTTAGCATTATACCAGGCAGTAAGAGACAGAACCTCAACACCCATTTAGTGGGCACACCTTCATGTCTGCTTCTCCATATTTATATATACATTTAGAAAATTTTACATATAATTGCACTGGCAAGACATTTTCTCTATTCTTCTGAAAGCTGCATTCTATTTATAGTAAACACTTAGGATCTTTTTTCTGTATCAATCTGTGTGTCAATCATGCTTCATACAGAAAACAAATGACCTAATTCAAATTGCATAATTTGAGGGAATTTCAACCAACTACATTTTATAGATGGGGTATAGGGAACTTACAGGAATTGAGGGAGTACCCTGAAGTTAGTTATAATGGAGACACCATTACCACTCTAGAGAAAATGCAGGGGAGAAGGAAGAGGACTTATTGGGTAGGGAAATCTTAGAAAAGGAGACAGACACACAGATGGTAAGAGACAGTGACAGAGGCAAAGAAATTTGGCTGGCATGGGCTCCATGGCAAGGCTGAGACCCTCAAGGGTGGGAGGCAGCTAGTTTGAACCAGTCTCACAAAGAAAAAGCCAAGAAATTAAGTTCTTTCTCTACCTTCCTTTTTTTTTTCTATCATGGACTGAACATTTTTGTTTCTCCACTAAATGACACACAGTAACCTCCAATTTATTAATATTTGGTGATAGAACCTCTGAAAATCTTAAAGGTAGATGTTGCTATACGGGCTATGAGCCCTCATGATGGGAGTATTGTACCAAACACCAGAGTGTTTTATCCCTTTCTCCTATATACATGTTCTGTAATAGGGCACGGGAGGGAGGCAGTCTCTCCAGGCCATGAGAAAAGCCCTTGACAGAAACCGACCCATGTTAGATCTTGATCTGAGACCCTCCCAAAGTATAGAAAAAAATTTTTGTCTTCAAGTCCACCCTGACTTTTATATTTTGTTAAAGCAAGCAAGAACACTGACATATTGTCCTTGAATTTGGAGGGCTACCCTCATTGACTGAATTCATTAGGAGACAGAAAAGCAAGATAATGCCCTGATTGACACAGTACAGTGTTCACACAGTCATACAGACTTGGTAATTCTTTCAATACATTCTCAGTGCTTCTCTATAACACACATTCTTCTAGGGGCTAAAGAATGAGATTAGAAAAGTTATAGGCTCTCCAAAGTTCACAGTCTATTGGAGTTTGGATCATGTAGATGTAAAATATTCCTAGCTTGCACATACCTGAATTGGTTAAATTGTTAGTAATAGAAGTTTTAGCTGCTTTAAATTTTAAGACGTAAGCAGTGCTGTGCGAATACTCTGTACATCTGTTATTTCTTGACAGCAGACATCAAGAAGTAGATTGTTGAATTAAGAGACATGCTCATTAGTGCTGAATAGATTAATTTAATGTCTATTAACAAGGTTTAAGACTAATACCCTTTCTTATAAATAGTTATTATCAGTCTCATAAACTTTGTCCTACTGACGTGGGAAGGGTCGGGGATGTTAGGTGATTGAGTTTGTTCCTTTCTGATAACAATAAGAAACAGTATTTCTGGTCATTTATATTCGTCCTTTATAAGTTGCCTTACCCATTCAAATAACTTGATGAATTTCTTTGTTTATGTGTGCGTTCATTGATTTCACATTTTTGAAGTATTCTTCATATATTTTATGCTATTCTCATTCATTGTATGTCTGATTTCTTTTTCTTTGGTAACTCTGTCTGCTCAGACATTAGGTTGTATTTATAATTGGAGCCTCTCAAAGGTTAAGCAGTGTTTGATGGAGCTCATCTTGTAATTATGTTGATTCCTTCTTCACTATTCTGTGAACGCCCCATCTCTCTAAAACATATTAACTACAGTGATTCGGCGGGGTGTATATGTCTATGTTTGTTGGTGCAATATAACAATAGCTATTCCCCTGAAAAATTTAATCTGTCTGTTTATTCTGGGTGTTGCCAGTCCCTTGACATTCACCTCTTTCTATTACAGCCATTTATGTGTTCTCTGTCATTGTGCCAGTCAGGTAAAAGATGCCTTGGGTCCTGAGGCTGGCATGGGGAGGTTAGAGGACACACTGGTTGCTTCTCCTGGAAGGTGTCAATCAAACTGCCAAATGCCCTGCCTTCTCTATACTTGCTCATTGTTCACTTTGATGGCTGTGCTCCTCTTGGTTGTAGTATCAGTGGCTGCTTCCCATTTCTTCCTAATCCTGTTTATCTTTTATTTCTCTTGTATTTCTTATAAGTTTTTTGACTAAGGAAAGCTCTTCCATTTCTTTTCTTGACTTTTAACAATTCAAATATATTTTTATATCCCTGTTCCCAGAGTTCTAGGCTGATGACCTAATTCTGGAGTATTAAGTCTAACCACCTGCTACCTCTCGGAGTGGTACTGTTGACAGAAGGCATGGTGAAGCATGCAAGAAATTTATTTTTGGTTTGGGCAGATCAGGAAGATAGCTAATCCAGAAAACTGTCTTCCTTGTACTGGCAACAGATTTAGGTTTATATTGGGGAAGAACAAAAATGGGGAGCCAAGAGGGATGCATATGCATGGTGTAGGTCTGGCTGCTGGGAAGGGAAAAAGCAACTTCAAGAGATCAAATTAGTTGGAGAAAGTTGAGTGAGTCAGGACAAGGACTGGATGGTTCTTTAAATATCCCAATTACTATTTGGTCATGACCAATTATTGGCTGACAGAGACAGAAGGTTGGAGACTGATCTAGACCCAAAAGTTGCCAAGCTTATTTCTGTAAAGGACCAAATAATAAATGCTTTATGGACAGATGGATTCTGTCAGAGATGTTCAGCTGTGTGTTTGTCATGCAAAATCAGCCAAAGATAATAAATACAGATGAAGGGACTTGGCCATACTCTAACCAACCTGATATAGGAAGGAAAGCGTTTTTGACCAGCAGATCGCATTTGCAGGCAGACCCCTGACCTTGCTTCTATGTAACAGATAATGTATCCAGCCCATTGGAGACTGAGCTCAGCCCAGCTTTGCTGGAAGAACCAGGTGGGACATGCATCATCTCACTCACCCACTGTATTCCCTCATCTTTATTCTTTAGACAGCATCAAGGAAAGAAGCCTAAATGTCAGTCTTCTCAGAGCCTTGGAAACAGAGAACTTACCTTCAATTTCTTTTCTCTCTCTCTCTCTCTCTCTCTCTCTCTCTCCATCCATCTATCATCTATCTATCTATCTATCTATCTATCTATCTATCTATCTATCTATCTATCTATCATCTATTTATCTATGACATGAAGGCAACCCAAGTCCAAGGTAAGTCAACTCACTGTGGAGCTTGAGGGGACAACCAGAGATGATGAAATTTGACTTGATTGTTGGCTGAGGGAGCTGAGGACCGGAGACTGTGGTTCATAGTCAACTTTCCCTGTTGTAAACTATTTAGAAATTTGGCAAGTTTAATGATGCATAAAGTCTTTGGGCTCCCTAGCGGCAAGATTCTATGTTTGGAAAAAGTACTGTTATCCAAGTTCAGCTCATATGTCCCACTAAGAATCACATTTGATATCATAGTGAAAACCACTTTCTTTTCTGTAGAGCCTTTTAGTAATATGAAAGGGTGTAAACTTGAGGGTGTTTGGAATGAGAATTGAGTCTGTGTTTTGTCACTTACAATTGTGTGACCTTGAAAAACCTGCTTAAGTCTCTGTTCGATTTGGTTTGTCCTAAAGTGAAAATTATAGTAGTCATCCTATAGGATTGTCTTGAAGACTAAATATTTTATATGTTAAAAAGCCATCGTAAAGGGAGATGTTAGCATGTCTGTTGAGCATAGGAGCCCTAATGCATTAATTTCTTGGTGCCCCTTGCTGTGGTTTGTTAGTTGAAATGCAGAGAATGGAGGGCTGTAATAGAAACAGTGCACACCAAGCATGTTAACTAGCAAGCTTGTGTTACATTTAGCAGGATACTAAATGTTAATTTATTTCTGTTTAAATTTTATTGTTCCCAGGGGCTTTATTTTAAGTCAGTGCATCTACTTTTAATCTTCTTACAATTATCTAGGAGGATAAATTAAGCTTTCTTTCCATGGGAGGATATTTAAATGAAGTATTCCATTTGAAATCACATCTGTATGAAACAAAGCCTTACCTGCTCTAGGGCTGGGGAATGAAGGAGTGAAATGAATCTCACCTGTTTGTTTAGTGCTTTAGTAAGGCCTGTTTCCTGCTTCTTGTTCTTATTGCTCTTCCTCTCTTCCATGCCCCTCCCCCTCCTCCTCTTCCTTCTTTTTCTTCTTCACCTTTTAGTTCAAAAGAGGAAGCATGGCCTTGGGGTCAGAGCATGGTCTCTGGCTCTAGATGACATAGGCTTGCACTTCAGCACTGCTAGGTATCTCTATCTACTGACTCTGTCATTTCCTTAATCTCTCTTCATCTCACTTTACCACCCTTAGAGCTTTAACTAATAATAACCCACATGTTAAAGTTATTTTAAGAGCTAATATTTTACAGGTGTGTATGGTGGTACATGCCTGTGATCTCAGTACTCCATAAGCGAAGGCAGAAGGAACAAGAGTTTGAAGTAACCCTAAGATACTACTAGCAAGAAACTATCTTAGAAACAATGAATCAAAAGAAAGCAGAGGACTTAGTTCATGCAAATACTTAGTTCATGCAATAGAGTAGTGGGTTTTTGCTTGCTTGTTTTTTTTTTTTTTGTTGTTGTTGTTTTTGTTTTTTGTTTTTTGTTTTTTTTCATTTCTGGTGCATGGCACAGCAAGAGCTCATTAAATAGTAGCAAGTTGACAGATATTATTGACAATACTATGATAAGCACAGCACTACGTGTTAGCATTCTGTCTTAACTCCACCCCCACAGTTACTTGGCAACAGCCAGGTATGTTCCTCCCCACAGTTACCTGGCAACAGCCAGGTAGGCCTGCCCACTATAAAAGGGGCTACTTGCCCCCTCCTCTCTCTCTTGATCTCTTGCTGCTCTCTTGCCTTTTGCTTCTCCCTGTCCCCTCACCCCTTCCCCTTCCCTTCCTCCTCTCCCTACGTGCTCATGGCCGACCTCTACTCCTCTACTTCTCTACTCTCTTTCTCTCTCCCTGCCTGTCTCTGCCTGTATTACCCTCCTTGCTTCCCTCCCCATGAACTAAATAAAGTCTATTCTATACTATACCGGTGTGTGGCTGGTCCCTCAGGGGGAAGAGATGCCTTGACATCATCCGCTGAGACATCCCCTTCCCCCGTACCTCTCCACATCTCCACAGAACATTCTCTCATTATCTCTTTATCTTTTTATAAACACAACACTAAGAATCTAGCTTTATTAAAAGACAAAAATGGACAGTTATTAGATTTTTAAAAAGGAATCTACTCTTTAGCATCAGGTTAAGAACTGGAGGTATGCAGAAACACAGTGGACTTGAGGATACAGGAATGAGAGACTGAGTTCTCTCACTATACTCTCCTATGCTGCCACATCAAGAACACTTTGGGATGGAAGGTGTGGGTCTTTTCTTCCACGAAGTTATTACACAATTAGTTCTGCAGCACGAAACTAGTGAATGTCTTCTCCTTTAGTTCTGATATTATCTACTGGTAGATAGTATGAGATCCCCTGAGGTATGAGTTCATCTCCACAGGCTAACCCTATCTTCAGAAGTCTTCAGCTTGATGAATTTGCTGGAGTGGATCACGGTATAGTCACATTTACTCAGTTATCACATAGGATGCAGATGAGAAGAAATATTCATATATCAGAACACGGAACATGGGAAGGGGTCATCTCTGGGTGCTCTAGAACCACCATGTATGTTGCAGCCCAGAAGGCCTACCCCAAATTCAGTTCTAAGAATTTTTTTTCTGATTTTTTTTTCATTTAGAGAAAAATTCTTTTCATATGATGAAATGGTTTTTCATGCAATTCTTTTCATGCCTTAGTCTTTCTTGTGACCAGTCCACATCTCGAAGCTAGCTAACCTACCAGTCATTTTGTCAACACAGAAATGACATTTTTATAACCCTGGACTGTTGGGAGCCGACTCCTAGCCGAAAGCGGTTATCATCTTTACAGCCATCTCGAGCCATATACCCTGACAAGAGACTTGTTTTCAACAGCCCGCAACAGCTGAGCACACTCTCAGAAACATCTTGTTTTTCTCACATATCTTGTTTTACTGTTTAGTGCCCCCAGCTGCTAGCTAGGTGCATGTGATCCCCTCACTGCTAGCTAGGTGCACGTGATAGCCACGCTGCAAGGCACATGACGTAGTGCCTTCAGCTGTGCTTGTCCACGAGGGCAAGGCAAGTGGTAAAGGGTATAAATACCCAGGATTTCCTTTCAATAAACGAAACTTGATCAGATTCCCTGTCTTGTCTCCATTCTTCGTGTCTCTCGTCCCCACTCTCTCTCTTGTTAGGCCCTGACCCTCTGACCAGAGCAGCAGAACAGGCCGTTACAAAGTGACTCCCCAAACGTGAGGCAGCTCCGGCAGCTACATTGGACAATACAAGTTTCAGGAGCTGTTATTGTTTCAGCAGGATATGGAGAAGACCAAATGTGTACTTCACAACACCACAGTGGGAGCATGCTTAAGTAATAAAGCTGCTGTTTAATTCTAGAAGAATCTTTTTAACAAACAGTCAAGGTCTGCATTATTATTTGTGTTCTTGTTCTCAGATAAAAATCTCAAGCTGCTGCAACAGTGAGGAAGAGCTGAGAAGTGAGAGTTTGACCTTGAATCTATCTCCTTTTATAATAGGCCACCACAAGTCCTGGTCCACCCATGTAGTGTGTCCCAGTGGTCTGAAAAGGGGTTGTTGGGATTTATAAAGCGCTTTGTGGTTGTCAGTAGCTGTGCAATGCTGCTCTCATGCACTGATACAGTTAAGGACCTGCTGTCTCAAGACACGTTGAACTTCTATATTAACTGTTTCAAGCTGAGATCACTTAAGCAGTTATAACTTTAGAAAGGACCACTCGGTTTACTCTTCCTACATGCAGCAAACTGTAAGGATTTTCTTCTGAGATAGATATCCTGGACTAAAGCAAGGAAATAAGTTTTTAATTTTCTTTTGTAAAAATATTTTTTGAGATTATAGTGTAATTACATCATTTTCCCTTTCCCTTTCTCCCTCCAAACCTTTCCATGTGCCCCTTGCTTTCTTTCAAATTCATGGTCTCCTCTTTTTCAGTTATTGTTGGTGGTGGTGTATATGTGTGTGTGTATGTGTAGTCCTAAAGAAATAAATACAATCTGTTCAGTCCATATAGTGATATTTATATGCATATGTATTCAGTGCTGATCATTTGGTTTTAGATAACTAATTAGTGTGTTCTTCTCAGACACTCGTACTTGGGGCTGTATCAAACCCAAGCAAATGAATTTGTTTATGTCTTTCTCTCTTCTAATAGCTTCAGCATTCTCCTATACATCTCTTACTGATATTAGAATTGACCATATTCGTCCAGAGACTCATGTGTCTTGTAATTTTTTCATGAATTCTTTGTTCTTTTTAAGAAATAAAAAAAGCATAAATCATCTGGCCCTGGTTATATTTTTGAAATTCACTTTCCTTTTGACGAGCCCAGGCTCAGGTAACAGTAAAGTTTGCATGTGTCCCTCTTGATAATCACCATTTTATGACCTCAGTTCAAGATCCAGCCAAAGGCTCCATTTAAAAAACTAATAGGAAACGGGACAGTATTGGTAGAAAGGACTATATAAGAAGCCCTGACATATCTAGGCATGGTAGCTCATGCCTAGCACCTGTAACGGTGAATACCTGGCAATCAGGAATACAAGGCCAGCTTCAGCTGTATGGCATGCCATGATGAGCAAGCCAGTAAGCCGTATTCCTCTACAGCCACTGCATCATCAACTGCTGCCTCCATGTTCCTGCCCTGTTTGAGTTCCTGCCTTGACTTCCCTCAGCAATGAACTGTTTGCTACTTGAAAGTATAAGCAGAAATAAACCCTTTCTTCCCTCACATTGCTTTGGTCATGGTTTTTCACTGTAAGGGGCTGTTCTAGTGCTAAGGTCCTGCTTTGGAGAGAGGAGAACCCGGCAACCATTTGAGGTCTCTGGAGAAGTGGAGGGCTGTGGCCACTCTTATGGGTGGGTGGTCAGGGTAGTTTAGCAACTGAAGTTTAGGGCAGGTGGGAGAGGCATAGATAAAAAATTGGTAAGGACTTGCTTTTCCAAGTGGGAGATAGTAGCACTCAGCAATTGTGCCAAGAAAGCAAGTTGAAAAGGAACAACTCCCCCCCCCCCCTCTCTCTCTCTCTCTCTCTCTGTGTGTGTGTGTCTTTTATCCAAGGATTTAAGAGAAGCCAGGAGGGGGCTGGAAGTAAGGTCACTTCCCAGAGCAAAGGTAGGTAGAATGTAAAACTACATGCAATATTTCATCACAGCAAAAATAACCCTAACTAGGACAAATTGGCATAGTGGGGTGTTGCTGTGACAGACCTGATCATATTTTTAGAAGGCTTGTGAAAAAACTTTGGACCTTTGGGTGAGAAAAGCCTTTGAGTGTTGAGAGCTCACTGAGATGTCCTGTAGAAGCTTGACAGATAAGACTGTTGAGAGCCCTGCAAATGATGAAGGCCTGCCTTGTGAAGTTTTGGAAGGAACTTTGAAGGCTTTATCAGGGGTATCTACTATTTTAAGTTAATCAGTGGTTCTAATTAGCTAGGGCTGAAGACTCAGCTGTTTAACCAAAGACCAGAAACAATAAAATAAAACCTTTGCATTCCTGGGACACTATACACTGTTCAGTTGGAGCTAAGAAATTAGCAGTGATTAAGAAGAGAACAGAGATTAAGAAGAGTCCAGCACCACTGAGGTGAAATCTTTTGGTGAATATTTTATCAGAGTCTGCATACAGAAGCTCTGTTGCAGAGGTGGCCAAGGCTCTATGTTGCACTAGCAGCTGAGCTTAGTAGTGTTCTAAGAGTCCCAGGTGGTTTTGAAGGCTTGAAGTGTCATGGAGAACAGCTGAGGCTTGGCACTGTGTGGCAGGGCTGGAGTCCCTGAAGAAGGCTCAGGAAATGCTGTTAGTGAAAGTGTAGCCCAGTTGCAGCAAGAGACCTCAGCATTTTAGAGATGCCAGAATTGTAGGATGACCCAAGGGTAGCAGACGCAAATGAATGGAACCAGCAAGATCCTATAGGACAAGCTGTGTGTGCTACAGAGGACAGAGCCGGAGAAGGGGCCCTTTGGAGAAGCCCAGCAGACTGTGAGTAAATCACAGACTCTGGATATTGAGTTATACTGTTTGAGTTTTTCTTTTCCTTTGTTCAGATTGGAACTGAACAAAGTGTGTCCTGGTTCTTCCCTCTTGAAACAAGAAAGCATTTAACTTATTTTTTCGTTTATAGGATCCCACAGTTGAGAGACCTTGAATTTTAAAAGAGACCTTGGATTGTTTTTCAAAGAGACTGAATTTAAAAGTGTTTGAATTTGTAAGGACTATAGAGCCTTTTAAGTTTGTAAAATGTTTTATGTTGTGATATTGCTGTTAATGTATGATCTTGGGGATACATAAGAGAGAAAAGGCCGTGGTTTAACAGTGATGTGTTTATATGTCAAGCTGACAAGGTGTCAGTTGTGCTGGGTAGTTTTATGTCAACTTGACACAGGTTAGAGTTCTCTGAAAGGGGGAAATCTCAGTTGAAGAAATGGTTCCATAAGATCTGGATGGAGGGTATTTCCTTAATTGATTGATGGGGGAGGTACCAGCCCATTATGGATGGTGCTGTCCCTGGCTTGGCTTGTGGGCCTGAGCTCTCTACAAAAAGCAAGCTGAGCAAGCCATGATACTGCACTCCTCTAGGTTCTCTGCATCAGCTCTTGGCTCCAGGTCCCTCTGTTTGAGTTTCTGTCTGGAATTCCCTCAGCAATGGATTGTTACCTGGAGTATAAGTTGAAATAAACCCTTCCCTCACAAAGTTGCTTTAGTCATGGGGTTTCATCACAGCAGTAGTACTCTAAGAGAGTCAGAAAGAAAATAAATAAGGAAGGAGAAGACAGTAAAACAAACAAACAAACCATCAAAACCAGAAAGCTCAGATAGTGGTTAGATATAGTGAATAAATAATAAATGACAATTATAAGTTTACTTATATCAATAATTATGTAGAAAGGCCAAGATCGGCAGGTGAGGCAAAAAGCATGACCTAAACATGTATTTTCTGTAGCTGCTTAAGGATATAAAATAGTTTGAAAGTAAAAGGGTGGAAAGGGTTTAACCATACAAATAGCAGACATTAATTAACATGGCTGAAACAGCTATGCTAATTTCAGCCAAATAGACTTTAGGTTTTATTACAAACAATGTTACTAGACTAAGTGAAACATATCTTTTAGCAACAGAGAGAAAAACCTTTATAAAAGACTGACTACCCAACAGAGTACCAGAGTTCATGAAAAAAAAAGTCAGAATTAAAAACAGAAAATAATAATTGGGCAATTAGAGTTTGAAGTCTCAATAGCCCTCTAAAAGCAATTAAAAGAACTATTAGAAAAATCATTAAGAATACAGAAGAAATAAAAAAACACCACCAAACCACTTTACCCATTTGATGTATTTGGAGTATTCCACTCGATAACCACAAGATACGGATTCTTGTTACTGTGAATGTCTAAGTTTTGATCAAATACTGGGCATGCTGTGTAAAAGAACAGGTGATGTCAGTAGGAGTCCTGGCTGAAAATGTCAAGCCTCTTCAGTGTTAAGGTGAGGAATGTGTGGTACGTCCTAACTGAAGCTGACTCTAGGGCTTGTCATGGTTATAACTACCATTAACACAATCTTTGTCAAGCTCTCCCAGCAGCAGACTGTTGCTTCCTCACCCTAGGGTTGACTCAAAGATGCTGGGATGTTTTTCTCTGTGATAATTTCACCCTCATCTTTAAGAAGTCTTGAAGGCTCCTGTCAGTGGGTGCTTGCTATACAAGTGAGAGGTCCTGAGTTTGATTCCCTAGCACACCCATGAAAGCCGAACTTGGCAGTGCTTATTTGGAACTCCAATACTTGGAGAGTGGGGAGAGACAGGAAATTCTAACTTCAGCAGTAGGGTGTGTGTGTGTGTGTGTGTGTGTGTGTGTGTGTGTGTACCAGATAGATCCTAGGTACCTTGCTGTGTAGCCGGTATAGCTGAAAAGGTAAATGCTGGGTTCACTGAGAAACCCGGTCTCAAAAAAAGAAAAACATAGAGCAATATATGAAAGCAGTGTCATCTTCTGGCCTCTACACAAAACATACACAAAACTGAGCATACCCATAATCTGCACATCTGTACATCACCTGCACCTATATGTGCACACATGCATCATGTCCACAGCATTCAGTGTGGTTTGGGAGATGGTTTCAAACAGGTGTTCTGGATTCATGTTGTGTTCTCAGGAGACTTGAACGTAGCATACATTGTTTGGAGCAGGGGACCACTGACTATTGAGTCATCAGCCACCATGGGGTGGTTGTGAGGTGTCGAAGTCTTCAGGTCCAATGCAACAGCAACTGGCTCTTGATATTTATACAACAATATTATACAACCAACCTATGTTAATTAAATCCCATCAGATTTTAAACTGTGGTTTAATGATTTTATTTAGATCTAGGAAAAACAAGGATTATGGAAGTCTTTACTTTTTGCCCATTTTGAAATTGTTTTGTTAATGTTAAGTTGTCAGAACTTGTATTTTCTAGCACTGGCACTTTTTCAAATGAATTGTTTATAGGTGGTTTCCCCCATTCTGTAGCTTGCTTCTGCACCCTTGATTTTCTTTTTTTTTTTTTTTTCAGTTCAAAAGCTCCACAGGTGTTATAATCTTATTTGTCTGTTCTTGCTTTTGTTTCTTGAACATTCAAGATTCTTCCAAAATGATTGCCCAATTCCCCAATTTCCTCTACTTATGTTCAAAAGTCTATCTATCTATCTATCTATCTATCTATCTATCTATCTATCTATGAAATACTCTCTGTATACAATATATCTTATATTTATAATTGTTCATAGTTTTAGATCTTTCATTTAGGTGTTTCATCTATTTTGAGCTGATGGCTGTAACAGGATGAAAGATAGAGGTCTATGTTCACTTTCTGCACGTGGCTCTCTGATGTTCTCAGTATGGTTTAGGAACGGACTGTCCCTTCTCCAGTATATATTTTTGGTGCCTTTGTTGAGAACCACTTGGCTGTGGATGTGCAGATTTATTTCTGGAATCTCTATCTGTCCTATCAGCTTTGGTATCTGTTTTCACTGCAGCACCACGATGTCTAAACAACTCAGATCTGTGGTATGACTTGAGGTCATAAGTGGTGATGCATCCAGCTCTGGGTTTCTAGTGTTTCTTTTTCAAACTGATTTGGATCTTTTGCATTCCAATATGGATTTTATTACTTAAACATCTTCCATAAAGAATATCACTGATAATGCTGATAAAGATGATGTGACTATTTTTATATTGACAACTTAAAATTTCTTTTGGTTAATGGATTTACTTAAACTTTATATTGCCTGCTTGAGAGTCCTACTTGGCTATATCAATCAAACTGCAATCACTTGTAGTAATTCCCAAGGATCCTCTCTAGTGTTCTCCTGCTCAGCAGCCATGTCAGGTGCCCAGAAATGGCTTCATGTTTGCATCTTCCTTGACCTCTATGACTCGTCATCACTGCTTCCCAAATATCCTGGAGCCCACATTTTTCCATCTTTCTTCTGTCAGAAATTTTTATCTATGCTATCATAATCTCCCACCTGTTCTTCTGAAAGGGCTTCCTGCTACATCTTTCCTTTTTGTAACTTTACCACACTAAAATCAGTTGTGTAGCCAGAGTGGTCACAGTTAGAACATGATGAGATCTTATTTCTATAGGATAAAGCTGAATCTCCCTGCCAAGGTCTGTAGATCCTGGATTTCCAGCAACTGCCTAGGCATCCGAGACTCCCTTGCTTATTCTCATGTGTGTTTCAGCTACACCAGAGATGTGGGTCCCTGATTTTGTCTATTCTTTTGCAGCCAAGTGCTTTTTTGTTCTCATGCCTGCGTTTCCCCTTCTACCCATTATAAAGTGCTTTTTTATTTCTAATTATAAAAGCTACTTCCTCTGATGAGCCTTTTCTGAATTACCAGATGGCATCAGGAGTTCTGTTCTGGGTCTGTCCTCCTGGAACATCTAGTTACGTTCACCATCCCTGTTAGAAGCTTTGAGGGTTCAGGAAATACAATTGTTTTTTATTTTAAATTTGTGTATTTTAAGCACCTAGCAGTAAAGGGTTGGACACCAGTTTTATTTGTGTACAAAAAGTGACATTGTTTGGCATCCATAGACTCATTTCTAACTTTGATCCCTTTACTAACACTCCTTCAACCTTCATTAGGACTTAAATGCTTCCATGTGTACATTGTATAAATTTGGTTTGGGTTGAACAGGTTTTTTTCATAGAATATAAGCACTGTGTTCAGGTGTGTGTCATATTCTTGGCTCAGAAGAAAGGAGAGCATGAAAATAAAATAAAATGATAGACCCATGTGTCCCTTACACTGTTGAACAAATGAGTCTCTATCACCAACTTCTCATCTAAATGAGGCTTTAAAGTAACATTTGTTCTCCAGCAAAGTCTCATATTACTGACTTTGCCTTTGAAGATTTTGGGATTCAGTTATTTTCACAGGAGATTAGAACATTTATCTCAGTTTGTGCTTCCGTAATGCATGTGATTTCATCCTAATGGAATATAATAAGGGGGGTTAGTGACAATTTGTTGGGGTATAGCATTAATGATAATAACATCAATACTGAAATCTAGGATTTGTTGCTTATTCCAGGAGCTGTTTGAATCACTTAGCACTTCTTACCCAATTTAATTCTTATCCAACCCTTAAAACAAGCACCATGATTAACTCTGTTTACATATCAGGAAACTGGGGTGATGTAACTTTCCTAACATCATCTGTCTGTCATATGAAGAAGCATAGGTCTCAATAATCTGTGAGGAAATAGCTTACTTTCACCACAGAACTATGAAAGACCCCATCTCTTTCACATGTTATCCCTATCCACCACCCCATCCCAGGTTAGAACCATCTCACTGTGTGTTCAGAGCCTAACATCTCTTTCCCACCCCTCTTTCCAACACTCATGTCTTGTATGGTCTAATACGAACATTTCATGAGAAAAGTAGAAAACTCTGGTCCTGAGAAAATCCATCCAGTCTAACCATGAATTTAGTTCTGAAGGCTCTGGGCCAATTTAGAAGACTAATATATGCTTTAGTGGGACACGATTGAAGGCTGAAGGGAGATGTTTCTAACCAGGATGGTTGAGGCGAGAACCCCACCTGGGAATGAGAAGAGGTTGGGCAGGGCATGTTAGTTACTGTCTGTGTCTCTGTGTCAAAATACTTGACAGAGGTAACTTAAGGGAGAAAGGCTTATTTTGGCATATCATTTCAGAATGTTTTCAGAGCACTATGGGAGAGAAGGCATGGCAGAAGGAGTGGCTCTGTCCATAGAGGGTATGGAACAAAACTGGTCTTATGTTTCCAAACTAGAATTAGGCAAATCCTTCAAAGTCTAACCATGTCTTTCTTTTACCAGCCAAGCCTTACCTCCTGATGACTCTATAGAACTCAAAATAGTGCCAGAAGCTATGGAGCAGACACTCACTACATGAACCTGTGGGTGACACTCTAGATTTAAACATTCCTTGCTAGCTCCCAAAGGTTCATGGTCATCTCATAGTGCAAAATGCATTTAGTGCACATTCCAAAGTCCTATAGTCTCTAGCAGTCCCAACAGTGTTCAAAACTTAAAGTTCAAAGAGTTCCCTGAAATCAAGGTAGGCTCTTAGCATTGAGATCTTGTGTTATAAAGAATACTCTTGGTGTCTCACAAAGAAACAAAAGAGCAAAGTGAAAGTAACTCAGCAAGGCCATTCTTTTTGAAAAAGGGACACCACTGCCCAAACTGGGCTAGCAACGGGCACACATAGCCACAGTGGCTTCAGCCTTTTATCCTCGTGCAAGGGGGAACTTGGCTGTTCTTCACTGGCTGAGGTTTAATCTCACCTCGAATTACTCTACCCTTGACTGACTAATTTGGAAAGCAGGACAAAGTAGGGGAAGGAAACAGGTGTGTGTGTGTGTGTGTGTGTGTGTGTGTTGATATTGGTCATAGATGGATTGTGGTGAAGGAGATAATGGTGGTGGTGGTAGTGGTGGTGGTGGTTGTGGTGATAGAGGTGGGCATAGATGGAGGTGGCTGCTCTAAGCCTTAAAGTTCTAGGAACACAGCAGGGCATTTGTGTAACCAAAAATCTTAATAGGTGGGGAAGATGAAAAAGATTTGAGATTTGAATTTCTTTGCATGAAAGTCTAATAATGTCTGGGAGATTGAGAGATTTGTGGAATTTTGGTCTTTTGCAGGATAGCTACTTTTTTTTTTTTGGTTTTTGGTTTTTTGAGACAGGGTTTCTTTGTATAGCTCTGGCTGTCCTGGAACTCACTCTGTAGACCAGGCTGGCCTCAGAAATCAGAAACTCAGAAATCCGCCTGCCTCTGCCTCCCAAGTGCTGGGATTAAAGGCGTGTGCCACCACCACCCAGCTGATAGCTACTTTTGATAGAAAAAACAAACAAACTATCTCACATCTGAAAAATAAAAATGAAGGCCACATGCTGTCTTAGTTAGAGTTTTACTGCTGTGAACAGACACTATGACCAAGGCAAGTCTTATAAAGGTTTATAGGTTCCGAGGTTCAGTCCATTATCATCAATGCAAGAGCATGGTAGCATCTAGGTAGGCATGGAACAGGCAGAGCTGAGAGAGTTCTACATCTTCATCTGAAGGCTGCTAGTGGAAGACTAACTTCCAGGCAGCTAGGATAAGGGTCCTAAGCCAATGTTCACAGTGACAAACCTACTCCAAGAAGGCCACGCCTCCTAATAGTGCCACTCCCTGAGCCATACATATACAAACCATCGCACATATTTTTAAATGTACAGTGGTACAAACATTCCCAAAGGGAGGAATGGGTGAGCAACAGGAATGACTGGTCCAAAGCGAGATTGTAACTCATTAGGGAAAACAAAAAATCCCGTAGCTCCACATGCAGCATCTGGGGCATGAGGTGTTACAAAATGAGCACGAATAGAAGCAGGCAGCCCTGATCTCATCAATTGCTTCAACACTTGAGTCTATCTTCTTAGGCCAACACTCAGTGCCTACAGGTTTTCTTTAGCAGAAGGCCATAGGCCTGGACTCTTCTCTTGTAACTTAAGCTTGATTTTCACATTTTCAAACATATATTGTCTTGGGTTCCCCTGCACAGAATCAGCAAGCCTGAACCCCTACCCCTCATCCCCCAGCCCCTCTACCCCCAGTCACCATGAATGTTGCCTGGACTTACAGGCTTTTTCCCTGAAACTTTAATGCAAGACTCCATAATGCCATGCTATATAAACCTGCAAAATAATACCACGCAGACAAACATCAAGCTCTATTATCAGCTTGAAAAGTAGCGGCGGGGGTGGGAGCAAGGGGGTGGGTCTTATAGTTGCTCTAGCAGTCTGAGTGCTTGGAAGATTGAACTGAGAAAAGCACTTCCATACCTGACCTTTCTCCAACAGGGCACCCTGGAAATGGTCTCTTTAAAAGTACACTTTGTTTTAAAGAGTGGTTTCCGTTCAAGTGAAAGCTTTGCTTTCCTTTAATTTGTATACCCTGGACACTTCAATGGGTGCATCTCAGTCATTGCTAGGTGCAAAGTTTAATAACACAAATCTCCTTAACAACTGCCTTAGCTTTTCAGGATCTTGCTTCTCCTGCAACTTTAACTTCTACCCCCACTAAACAGCACTTCATTTTTAATAGTTTTACATTTTTAATTATTATTAAAATTAAAATAAAATAAGAATTAATTTTAACTATTAATAGTAGCTTTTCATTTTTAAAAACCTCATTATTTTCACTATAAATCTGGCTAAAATTAACTAGCTATCTTACAACCACCCCGGATGCTGTGATCTCATAAAACTTCCTCTGCCAAATTAATTAGTCTATCCTCTTTGAGTTCATCTCCACCCAAAGGTTCAGGACACATGTGGAATATAAACCCATTCATTGCCAGAATGTGATAGGAATGTTCTCTAGCTTGGTTTCTAACTGAGTGCTAGCTCCCATCTGTGACCCTGTGAGCACATTTTGTATTGAGTTCTGGTTTTCTGCTTTTTGTCAAATGATCACTAAACCCCACTACTGCTTTCTATGCCTTCTCTAGGTCACCTGTCCAAACTCTTCTGCATTCTAAAAGCCCCAGGAATCACACAGTCAGATCCATCACAGCGATAGCCCACTCTGTGGCACTAATTTTCTATTCATATTTACTGTGGCTGTGACAAAATTCCTGATAGAAGCAACTTGCTGGAGAGGTTTATGGGCAGCACAGATTGAATTTGGTGAATTATAAATAAAGGGGACATAAAGTTAGAGGGGGTAGCTAGCGGTGGTGGATCTAGGAGACGTTGAGGGAGGAGTAGGAGGTGAACATGTTCAAATACATAGTGTGCACCTATGTAATTCTTGAATAATTAACCACAATATTGTATTTTAAAAATAGGTGGGAAAGGGATGGATAAAAGTTCAATCAAGGGGCACACAGTTAGTGGATACAGTTACCATTAGGAACCAGAGCTTGTACATAGCATGGTGAAAAGAGGTAATAACTATATTATAGACTTTAAAAAAATCTACAAGGAAACAGTTTTTAAAGTTTTCATCAGAAGGAATTGATAAATATTTCAAGTGGTAAATGTGGTAAAAAGCCAATTACATGTCACTCAATGTATATATGTATTGACTATTACATGTACCCTCATTAATATGTGAATTTTTAAATTTTTTGTTTCAGTTGAAACAAAAGAAGTAAGACATGGTTATAATAGAAAAACGACAATTTTTGTTTCCACAAGAGAAATTGAAATTACAATCGACTTTTTCAAACATGATTGCCTGTGGTGTTTGCATTTTATCATTCAAGTCTATTAAAGTGAAGTCTTGAGCATATTTGTAAAGCGTAATTTTCAAAGTTGAAAAGTCATGGTTCTCAGACAAGAACAAAATGGATCTACAGCATTGATTTTTCTTAACCATTGATTTTTCTTAGCCTACTGACTAATGAGGGAGTCAGGAATTAATTCTGATTTGAATGTAATTTGCAAGCTAGGACCTTTATACAAAATATAATAATACCATTAGCGTATAATTTGATTTCTGAATTATTTACAAAACTATCCAATACATAGCAGGCCATAAAAGTTTCAGTTTCTCTGTTCTATTGAACAGAAATCTGTAAGTCAAGTAAATTCACAAGTCTAGAATCTTTAATCAATAGCAATTGTACATTCGCCTTTAGACAAACCTTAGGAATCTATTGGCATCATGTAATTCTTAGAGCTTGTGCCATGATGTAGCTGTCTAAGGGCCTATACCAAGTCCTTTGCTTGCTTCATAGGTAGCCTTCCCCTCCCTTGCTGGGAGCCTCCAGGCCTGGAGTGGGTTGAAATGAGAAACAGAGTCAGGTTTAGCTTTAACAACTGATGGTCTTCAGATGTTCTAGCTCTCTAGCTATACTAAATGATTGTTGATAGCTTCTAAAAGGTCCTGAAAACTTTCTCCCTCTTTCTGAGGGTAAAAAGCTCCTGGCTTAGGTAATTAACACTTGTAGCCTAATGGCAGGGGATTAAGTAAACATAGCCTTTGTTCTATCTCAGCAGGAACTGCAGCTCCAACTTTCAGCCTGCTAGTTGAAGTTGCAGGAAGGAAAAGGGACACTTTTAAATGCGATTTTTATCAGTGAGTGCATACCATGTGTGTTCTTTTATGACTGAGTTACTTCACTCAGGATGATATTTTCAAGTTCCATCCATTTGCTTGTGAATTTCATGAATTCATTGTTTTTAATAGCTGAGTAGTACTTCATTGTGTAAATGTACCACATTTTCTGTATCCATTCCTCTGTTGAAGAACATCTGGGTTCTTTCCAGCTTCTGGCTATTATAAATAAGGCTGCTATGAACATAGTGGAGCACATGTCCTTACATGTTGGAGCATCTTCTGGGTATATGCCCAGGAATGGTATACTGGGTCCTCAGGTAGTACTATGTCCAGTTTTCTTAAGAACCACTAGACTGGAGCAAATCCATCATAGATTTTAATCCAAGGTGGCCCCATCTCAGAAAGATCACCTGCTAATTATTAGCTTCTACTATGATGGCTCCTTACACTCCCTGTCTCTTTGAGCCCCTAATGTTGTCATGTGAGTACCTCTGCTAATATTTCTGTTCATCCTTCAAACAGTGTCCCCCTTCTATGAGAACCTAATGCTGTCATCTGAAGTTCTATCAAGAGAACATGTATACCCCACTGTTAGCTCCCATTTCCACTTCATTGGCATTTTCTTTGGCATTTCTGAGGCACCACAGTAAGAACTGTCTTGTGGTACAGAATGCTGCTCTGTGAAGTCAGAAGCTACTTGTTTTTCTAGCTGAACCAGGCCTCCTTCTGTTACCACATTCTCTAACCAGCCCTGAGAGAACTCAAGGCTGAACTTCAATCATCACCCAGCTAAACTAAATCCTGTCAAGCTAGGGTAACAACAAATAGAAATCCAACCAGATATCCATATAAAAAGATACAAACAATGATCTAATTTCAGATAAAAGACACACACAGACACACAGATCCATACACAGACACAAAACACACACACAACACACAGACACACACAAAACACACACACACACACACACACACACACACACACACGATGAGAAGAAGGGGAAAGAGAACAAGCAGGAGTCTTCCCTTCGACTAACAATTTGTTGATATTCATCTATTCACTTATTTTTTAAGACTTCTGTTTAAAATTAACTCTACTCATGTTGTTCAGTGGTTAACACTCTCTGGCCACTGATTATCTCCTTATGGCTAATGTTTTCTACTGCACAATTATTTCTATAAAGGAATGGTTTGGGGATTAGGACAGGGGTTTACTTTGTACATGTCCATCCCCCAAACTTATCCCTTGTAAAGGCTGGTAGACCCTAAGTAGTGGATTTGGTCCTTTGGTCTTTTGTGTGGAAGGCTCCTACTATTGTTAAATGACTTTATAATCAGGGCTGGAAGTAGATGTGTACTTGGGTGTGTTTTACTTCTGGGATGAGCCTGGACAGGCTCTAACACCCAATAAGGGACACCAGTCAAGCATGCCTTTGCTTGTTTTAGATTTAGGAATGCATTCTTAAAATCCTGACTAGAGTGAAGAGCTTCAACAAAGGTATTCTGTACACACTGGCAGATGGAGGCTGCCTGATGCAGAAGCAGTCATGAGTTGTCATTTAATTAATTACTCAACACTCTTCCCTGCAACCCCTTCCCCTCTGCTATCTGTTTTAAGCCTAGAGCTTACTGTGTAGTAATGACACCCATCTTTGGTAAAACCTTAACTCTTGTTTAGTCTTGGATTTCTCTATTCTGTCTTATCATCTGTGATGGCTATTCTTTGTTTTCAACTTGACTACATCTGGAATTAACTAAAATCCAAAAATAAAGGCACACCTGTGAGAAACTTCTGCTTAATTTGAGGTGGGAAGGTCTACCTCTAATTCAGATCTTTGAGGTAGGAAGATACACATTTAATCCAGATCTACTCTGGGCCATATCTTCTTCTGAAAGCCAAAATAAGAATATGGTTGAAGAAAACTTTTGGTCTTTGTCTATATGCTTTGGTTTTGTTAGCAAGTCCATTCCATAATTAGCATTTGAACCTGCTTCCTCAGGACTCCAATGTTCACAGAAGATCAGCTAAGACACCCAGCTTCATGGACTAAGCAACTTCTTGATTCTTAGATTTTCCATTTATAGCCAGCCATTGTTAGATTAGCTGGACTGAATCTTGTAAATCATTCTAATCTCTCTCTCTCTCTCTCTCTCTCTCTCTCTCTCTCTCTCTCTCTCTCTCTCTCTCTCTGTGTGTGTGTGTGTGTGTGCGTGTGTGTGCGTGTGTGTAAAACCTTGTATTCTACCATGACTAGACCCATTTTCTTTTATATCTAATGACTTCATTAGTTCTTTGTGTGTGTGTGTGTGGTTTATGAACTATTTCCTATTAATTTAATCATCTTAGTTATTAGGCTGAAGGTTTTCTTCTTTTCAGGCATAGTTTTCCACAACCAATTCAGTTCTATGTTTCCTGTGCCGTCTTATGGGGGAACAAATCTCCATATCATCACTTATGCTGTGTGTCTTCTATCCCATCATTATATTGATCCCTTGTTGAATCTTGAGTTCTCATGTATGGCAAACGTTTCCTGGAAACACATACAGTGGATGGAAAAGCTTTGACTGCAACTCTTTCAAAAATACAAGTGCAAAATTGTTATTATGTATCTAAAGAATAAAACTTCATACATGTATGTAATTGTTAGGTGATTTGAATGTGCCAAAGCAATGCTACTTTTCTCTCTTATAATTATTTAAAAATAATATTTCTATTATTTTATCCTGGTTTTCTCAAAAGGAAGCCAGAAGGGTATTTTCATATAAATTGGTTACTCCTAAGATTTTTGGAGAAAGACCGTATGATAGAGACCTTTCTGCTGCCAGCCCTACAGTTATTTGAGTCAACCCTTGTGCTGGTTAGTTTTTTTGCTTATTTTGACTCAAAGTGGAGCCACCTTCTACCTCTGGGAAGCAACCTAGAGCAATAGCACCTGTAATCCCTAACTATGTTTTAAACATGTGTCCTCATACTCACACATAAGTGTAGTTCTCACTCTGCATCAGGGAAATTTCCCTTTGCAACTGAAGATTCCATTACAGAAGAACACCATTACAAAAGAGCACAACAGTTCATAATGCAGAGATGTGGAGCCCAGGCCCCCACTGGTACTTTTCTAACACAACTTCTGCACTCAAGGTTCAAGCATCAAGAAATGTAGAAAAGGGGTACAAATACTGTAGGAGCCCTAAGAACAGGGAGTTTGCTCTGAGATGTGTCTTCTAGGAATTTCAGAAGCTGCAGTCAACATGACTGTCTAAACATGACCTGAGTAAGGACAGCTATAATATACATGCTAACATGGATGAGGGAAGCTGATGAGGCTTCAACCCTGATTAAAAAAACCATATGTAACTGAGGAATCCTAAGGGTGGGAAAATTGGTCTTCCCAGGAATGAGCACACCAATTGGTTATCCAGTACCAAATGATAAGCCCTGAAGACATATAAATATACATACAAGTAATATTATACAGACTGAAAAGGCAGTATTCATGCATTTAGGAGTACACACACACACACACACACACACACACACACACACACACATTAAAACAAAGAAAGAGAGAAAATGACTTTGAAAGACAGCAAGTAGGAACATTTTCAGGAAGAAAGGGGAAATAGTCTAGTTATACTATAATAGCAGAACATATGTTTAAAAGTTACTTGGGAAGAGGGAAAGTTAATGGCAGAATTGCCCTCAACAGATGAATGATTGACATGGGAGGACCTAGCCTAATGTGGGTGATACCACCCCTGATAGTTCTTTTTGTATAAGAAATGTAGCTGAGCAAGTCTTAGGACACAAGCAAGTAAGCAGTGTTCCTTCATGGTCTTGCTTCAGTTCCTGCTTCCAAGTTCCTAGTTTGAGCTCCTGCTTTGGCTTTTTTCAATGATGGGCTGAGATCAGGAATTGAAAGCCCCAAACCCTTTTCCTTCCAAATTGCTTTTGGTCAGAGTATTGTATCACAACAACAGAAAGCAAAAGAGGACAACCCTACTCAGACCAGAATTTATGTATCTGGGGTATTTCTGTAAGGCTATACTATCTCAAAAGAATGTTGTGTGGTAAAAGAAATATAGACTGGAATGCTCAGTAGTCTGCATATTTTTTTCTATTGCATACTGTGTTCTCATGTGTTTATGTGGGGCATACTAACAGGTACTGGCTTTCATATGCTCAGAATTCCCATGTGTACCTCCTCCAAGGTTCCTTCTTCCACCCATGAGATTTTCTTCCTTTCTTTCTTTCTTTCTTTCTTTCTTTCTTTCTTTC
>NW_021604719.1:2854524-2858155 GCF_004785775.1 Grammomys surdaster
TTTTTTTTCAGTTAAGCAATTTTAAAGTGGTTCAGGAGATGCTGATGAGACGGCTTTGTTTGTAAAGACCCTGACAGTCTTGCATGAGAACCTGGGTTTTGATTCCTAGCATCCATGGAAAAGCTAGTCAAGATCTTTAATTCCAGTGATGGAGGAAAAAGGAGATTAAGACATATGTATTCCTGGAATTCACAGCCTAACCAACCTCACTGAATTACCAAGCTAGGAGCAATGCATGACTATATCCTATTGCCCAGCCCCCTGTCTCCACGTATACAGACCAGGTCCCAGCCAAGAAATGGTGCTACCTACAGTGGACAAGGGTTTTCACTCAATTGGTGCAATGAAAATCTTCCACATGCACCCACCAAAGCCCA
This sequence comes from Grammomys surdaster, assembly GCF_004785775.1. Classification (NCBI taxonomy): domain Eukaryota; kingdom Metazoa; phylum Chordata; class Mammalia; order Rodentia; family Muridae; genus Grammomys; species Grammomys surdaster. The sequence continues at coordinate 2,854,902 of NW_021604719.1, forward strand.
AAGGTGATTCTAGAATCTGTCAAGCTGACAATGAATTCTAACCACCACACAAAATTACAAAGCATTAGGTAGATATTAACTTCTGAGTTCAGGCTTTTGATAACCCCCCACACAAAGGTATTTCTGAACAGCTGGTGGAGAATTGCCTTGATTCATTTTAATCTTTGGGTGTATATGTGTGTTTATTTGTATGTGTATGAATGCATACATGTGAGTGAACATGTATGCACTTCTAGAAAAGAACTTAGTATTTATTTATTTATTTATTTATTTATTTATTTATTTATGTATTTTGAGATAGTGTCTTGGTGTATGTTTCAGGCTGGCTTTGATTCATGGACTCACCCATCATCCAATCTCAGCCTCCTGAATAGCTGGGACTAGGTGTATGAGCCATCATGCCCAGATTAGAACTATCTTTATGTGAACTGAATGATCCTTTCCTATGAGGAGCTCTTCTCTTGGGTTTCAAGGCTTTGATATATAGTCTGTTTGCATCTCTAACATTTGTTAGTAAGAGGCCCAGATCAGAGTCAAGCCCTCTTACTGGAGAGGTCATGTGTGTTTTGCCTGAGAATGGCTAGTGCTCTAGGGAAATGATAATTTGAACTGAAGTATAATTAAAGAAGAAACAGGACTGAAATGGGCATTATTTGGATGTCAGGGAGGAGATGGAATAAAGAGAATGAAGACTAATGGCAGAATGCAATTGTGAAGCAGAGTTTCTGGCTTTGCCTGAATAATACATAAAGCTGTAATTAAGATTTAAGATGATGCTCATGGGAGATGTTCTTTTGAGCCAGAATTCAATATTTCTTGTGGTCATTAAAGACAAGATGATCAATCTTCTTTTTCACTCTCTGTTGGAAGTAGAGGAGTGGTCACTGAAACCACAGAGAAATTGCTGAGGCATTTAGATGAAGAAAGGAGCCTGCTAGGAGTGGGTGGAGCTGGAGGAATAAATGAGAGAATCCCATTAGCTGAACTCTAAAGCATACCTAAAGGAACTATGAACTTCTAGTGTGTTTAGGGAGAGAATTGACTTGGGAATTTCAACTTGGAAATTCTTTGTCTAAATGTTGGCTTACATACTTTCCAACCTAAGAACTGGTATTTGTTGGATATGAATATTAGATTTGAGATCTGCACAATAAAGATGATTCAGGCTGTGCAGACTGAATACAATAAGACAACAGCATAGATCCTGGGTGGATGTTGTCAATTCACAACCTCCAGAATAGTTCAAAGTTGCTGAGAACCAGAGATTGCAGTTGTAAGAATTAAGTACTTGCTCACTTCTTTTTGTTTGTATACAATGAGAGAGAACTGAGTCACGCAGCTAGGCACCACAGTTCAGGTTCTGCCTTAGCTAGGAGGCACCTGGCCAATTTGCAGAGCACAACCCAGAGGTTTTTATCTGAGGCTCTGTTTAGTGTTGACTTACCATGTCTGTCAACTTAAGGCATTTGCCTGTGGCACATTGGCTTCCAATAATAGTGTATAGTTAGAGAGAATCATGAATGCATTGTGTTTTTGTTTATGTATGCATTTTCTCATGTATGAGCACACATGTGGATACATGTTGGAGGCCAGATGTTTGACAATGGGCTCACTCTTCATTTCTCTTCACTTTATTTACTGAGCCAGGGTTTCTAACTGAGCCAGGAACTCACTGATTTGACTTGTGCGTATAGGCAGCTTGCCATAGGGATGCCCCTGTCTCTGCCTTCTAGGGGCTAAGCTGTCAGTTAGAGTGCTCTGCTTCTCTGGTTTTATATCAGTGCTGGGGATCCAAACTTCAGTACTCACCCATAGGCATTAAGTACTTTAGTCCTAGGGATAGCACCCCAGCCCATGGATGATGTCTATGGTCTAGGTTTAGAGGGAAAGTATCGTGACTCAACAAGCTATTGTCACTTTCAAGATTGCTTTCTTTGGCCATCTCCCCAGCCTTAGACTCTATGTCTTGTTCCTTCAATGTCTTACTTCTGCCAATCTCATGCTGCCTTTTCTTCAGTTTCCTTTCCTTATTTGTTGTTTTCCTGAGGTGGATTTCTTTTAGTATTGCAGATTCATGTGGAATCTGCTTCATCACTCTGATCTTCTCAGGCCAAAGGCTGTTTCTTGACTTCTATTGGCAGTTAAAGTGGCAATTGTGATGGATATTCTTAATTGTCAACTTGACTATATGTGGAATTAACTTTTCTCAACTAAATTATTTGAAGTTCTAAGACTCACTGTAGTAGTTAGGATCTTTATTGATGAAACAAAACACCACGGCCAAAAGGCAACCTGGGGAGGCAAGGATTTATTCAGTTTACACTTCCATATTGCTGTTCATTACAGAATGAAGTTAGGACTAGAACTCAAGCAGGGCAGGAACCTGGAGGCAGGGGTTGATGCAGAAGCCATGGAGGGATGCTGCTTACTGGACTACTCTCCATGGTTTGCTCAGCCTTATTTATTATAGAACCCAGGACCACAAACCCATCAATGACACCACCCATAATGAGCTGGGCCCTTACCCACTGATCATTAATAAAATGCCTTACAGCTGAATCTCATCCAGGCATTTCTTCAATTGAGTTTCCTTCCTCTCTGATGACTCTAGCTTGTATGAAGTTGACACAAAACAAGCCAGTATTCCCACCTTGAACCAGATCTTTTGAGGTGGGAAGATCCAATTTCAGATCTGGGCCACACCTTTAGCTAGCAACCTATATAAAGAACACGAAGAAGAAAAATCTTGCTTGCCTTCACTCTTGCCAGCAAGTTCATGCCTTCGCTGGCATTAGAGCCTACTTCTTCAGGATTCTCCCATATAATGAAGACCAGCTGAAGAATCCATGAGCTAAACAACTGCTGGATTATTGGATTTCCCATTGGTGGACAGTCATTGTTGGACCAGCTGGACTACAGCCTGTAAGCCACTCTAACAAATCATATATATTCATTCTATCAGTTCTCTAGAGTTCCTCTAGAAAACTTTGACTGATACACCAATCTCTGTTCCTTCTGATTTCTTCTGAGTCTCCATGAGGTTTCATCCCCTGCCCTTTATCTTTTGGATCCTAGTATATTTGTTTACTTTTGACTTGGAGCTGCTTCCTGTTTCTGAATCCTTGATCTTGTATTTACCTGGAGTTTTGTTACCAAGTTTCTCTGGATGTTCTTTATATGAAAAGATTTTAAGGTCATTTGAGCAATTCTCTCTCTCTCTCTCTCTCTCTCTCTCTCTCTCTCTCTCTCTCTCT
>NW_021604719.1:2858255-2888778 GCF_004785775.1 Grammomys surdaster
TCTCTCTCTCTCTCTCTCTCTCTCTCTCTCTCTCTCTCTCTCTCTCTTTCTCTGTCTCTCTTTCTCTCTTTCTTCACAGTACACTGGCACCCTGGTTAATCCCATTACAGATTGTTGTGAGCCACCATGTGATTGCTGGGAATTGAACTCATGACCTCTGGAAGAGCAATCAGTGCTCTTAACCTCTGAGGCATCTTTCTATTCCAGGCAAGAGTTTCTTAATGTACTTACATATTACCTAGGAATATTGTTAAAATATAGATTTTGTTTTATTGGGTCTTGGGTGGGCTGAGGGGTCTACATCTCTGAAAACTCTCACGTGCTTTTCATATGTGGACAACCTTCTGAGTGGCAATTTTCTAGATCACATATTACTAAAGATAGAAGTCCATGGAAATGTCCCTGTTTTCTGAAGAAATAAAGAACTAGGGAATGGAGAGTGCTTCCAAGATTTGACTTGGAATTTCATCAAACGAAATCAGGGAACACCTGGGGATCCTAGGATAGACTCCCTCCTCTTTTATACTCTTCCCACATTTCCTTCCTCTATCATACATGTTAACTGTAAAGAAGGACTTAGATATTGTGGGGTGTGGATGAAGTCTTGAGTGGATGTGTATTATTGACATGAGCATGGCCATGTCAAGGACCCAAATGTCTTTAGCCCACAGGAATGGCAAAGCCTTCCTGAGTCAGGCTCAGAAGAATGACAAAGTCTTCCCCTGGTCTGAGATGGATGCTGAATAACACTTGACCTTAGCTATAACCAGGATGTGCAGAAAGTATCAGCTGCAGCCTTCTTGTCCTGGATGCTGATATTGTGTGCAGGAACTATGAACCACAGCTTCTTCCTACCAGAAGACTACCACATGTGACTGCACCCTTATAAAAATTTCTTCCTGACATTAGCTAACCTGCTTCCTCCTCCTTCTTGTTGTATATAATAGCTTTTGTGTTAGTGATGGAGTCTGGTATCCATTTCTCCCTTCTGCTCAAGGACCCCATGGAGTAGACCCGTGTAGGCCCTGCTTATGCTGCCATAGTCTCTGTGAGTATACTTGTGCATTGTATGTGATGCAGTGTTTAGAAGGCCTGTTTTCTTGATGTCCTCCATCTCCTCTGCTCTTATATGCTTTCTGCCATGCTGTATATAGTGACCAAGGCTAGCTTTTGGGCTGATGCTGTTGGCATGTCTCTATTATAGCCATGGTCCACTCCTCCTAGGTTTTCATATGTTTGTTTGCCATTTCTTCATCCCTCCTTGCCCCAGTTAGGTATTTCCTTAAGCCTTACAGATCATGGCAGAATGTCCTGGACCAAGTTTATCTCTGCTCCTCATGTCTGTTTCTTGTTGGCTGAAGATATCAATCACTCTTTCGTTTCATCCCCATCTTTACTTCTTTCTCTCGATAGGAAATGTGATATAGTGCACATATAGATGTTAGTTATTGAACTGTCTGATTTGGGCTTTCATATTTACCAGTTGTTTAACTTGAGTATCTTAAATAACCTCTGTGTCTCTTAGCTGTCTTATATGTAGGGAAAGGGTAGTAATAGTTCCTAGGACACAGGATCAAATGAGCTGCTGAAACAGAGTAAGCTTGAGAATATTGCAATTATCTTTTCTTCTGTGCTATTTCTCAGTCATCTCTTTAGAAAATACTCACTGGGTCATTGTGGGTCACATGAATGAAGCTATCAGAGGTAGCCATGAGTCATGATCCATGTCACATTATGTGAAAGAACTTCTCCTGTACTGGTTTTATTCTTGAACTCTGTAGCTAAGCTTGGAAAGAAGAGTGATTGGCCTCACACTCAGTGTAGGTTCATTCTGATGTCCATAGTGCAAGGACAGGGCAAACTTACACCTGGTCTCCACCTTCATGTGCTTCAGTTCCTTCGCTCTATAAGCAACTTGAGAGGTTATGTCATTTGATGAAACCTCCCAACAGCTGTGCTGCTTAATGTTTGTCAATGTGACACAAACTGCAGTCACCTGGAAAGAGGGAATCTCAATGGAGGAATTGCTGACATCAGATTGACCTGTGACCATGTCTGTGGACATTTTCTTGATTGATGATTGATATGAAAGGGCCCATCCCACTGTGGGTGATGTTATCCCTGGACTGGTGTGCCTGGGCTATAAAAGAAAGGTAGTTGAGAAAGCCAGGGGAAACAATGAAGTAGGCAGCATTCCTCTGTGGTCTGTGCTTTAGCTTCTGCCTCTGAATTTCAGACTTGAGCTCCTGCCAGTTGTTTTTGTTTTCTTGTTTTTTTGTTTTTGCTTTGTTTTTCTCACAGGAACTGAATGCAAGCTAGGACCATGGGTAACACCTTTGATTATACATCATGATTGTTGTGCCGCCTTAGATCTATTGTACTAACTTTGTGATATCTCAGACCAGTTGATATCACTCACCCTTTACTTATTTGCCAAGTGAAGGCTGTTAGAAGGCCAACGACTTTGTGCTCAGAGCACACCAACACCATGATTTTCTGTGCACAAGTTTTAATTAAATATATTGACGCTTGGTTATATGTGTTCACTCTACATGATCATTTTTTGTAGCTCTAGTCATTTTTTCCAATACCTTAGACTATTAGGTTTTGTTTGTTTGTTTGTTTTTTATTCCTTAAATGCTGCTAAGCTCTGTTCTGGTGAAGTAAATTTGAGACTTGGGATGATTCCTTCCCTCTTAGATTTGGTCACTTTAAAGAAAAAAAGATCCACTTGCAAACCTAGTAATGTTTGGGGTACAGTGTAGTGAGTAAAATGAACCAAACACATCTAATAGTGTTAATGAGTTTCATTTCACTTTTATATTCCAAATTTGTATATTTCTTGAAAATATTTTATCAGTATAGTTGTCCATATTTCCTCCAGAGTCACTATGAGGTGCGACTATGTGACTCTGAGATGCGTGGTTGCTTTGATGTCTTAAAAATCTCAAACATTTTTGTGTAGACTGAAGGGACTAGTTCACTGCTCTTTAAGAAAATTGAGTTTCATAGTGTTTGGTAAGTTGCAAATTCTCCTTTTGCAAATGGAAATATATTACTTGTCCATTTCAAGAAGGATTCTAAAAATAAAGTCAAGGCACCCATCGTTATTAATGTTAACTTGAATGATTTTCTATTTTCCATCATTACTGTTCTGTCTTTTAAATTATAAATGATTGTAACCTAATCCTTAAAATATTTTAACAATTAAAAAATTGTTGGGTTGATAGTTAACAATAAATTTGTATTTATGAGATAACCTAACTGCTTATGTAGAAATTAATAGGTATAATAATTCAGATAGGTATCACACACAAGTCTATTGGTAAAGAACCCCTCTCCATAATTATCATATACTCCATAATTGGTGCTTTTTACTGTTATCACTGAAGAAATTTGCCATGTGAATGTGGCAATGGGTGGGGCTAGGAACTATGGCTTGTATTTGACCGATTATGTGGTACTGCAAACAAGTGATACGTTTGGTTACATGGAAAATGTTACTGATGGAATTGTGACTCCCACATCCTGACAAAGATTTTGCAAGCCTAAATCATAGCACTTGTGAATATGCTCTCTATTTTGAAGCAAGACCTTTACAGATAATAAAATGCTAGTGAGTTAATTAGGGTGAACATTTTTACTATTTGAATCTGAAGCATGCCCTAAATGCACATATATTAAAGACATGGTCCTCCCTGCAGTGTCGCTGAGGGGGTGAAGCCTGGGGCTTGATCCTGTTAACCTTATCAGTATATTAACCTATTGATTGGTTTGTGTTGTAATGATTTATTAAGAGATGGGTATAATCAGATGAAGCAGTGTGACTGAATGCTATATTTTGTCCCCTCTTTTGTGATGGCTAGTCTTGCCTATCAACTTCCCTACTTCTGGAATCAACTAAAACCTAAGCTGGAGTGTAACACCTTTGCTTTCACCTGATTTATGGAGCTACTATTTTGAATCTGTATGATACTATCATACAAATATAAAGTATCATGTGGATACTTTACTTCAGAAAGGAAGTTATTTCTAGGTTTTTCTCAGTGTGTGCTTGAGAATGCTACACATTACATTGCTTTCATATTTTAAGCTTATTAACAGAAAATATCTACATGTTTGTAGTTACACTGTTTCTCTCTACAAAAGAAGACTATGCACTGATCACATGTTACAAATTCACACTGCCTGAAGTGACAGGCTGATTGATGTGTGTGTCATACACTGAAGTTCATCAAATATTGCATTTCTTTTCTTATGCTTCCCAGACCCCTGTCAGTCCTGTGGTTCTGTGGATCTTCAAAGGCACTATCTGCATTTCCTTTCAGTTCAGACAGAAAGAAGAACACATGCAAGTTTCTAGAGAAGCCACCACACTGCTCAGACTGTATGGTTGCAGCATGGTGGGTTTCTTGTTCTGGATGTCCCAGTGCCTACGTGAAAGAGGTTCTTGTAACTTATGAGTGACATACAGTGTGAGTGAGAAAAAAGTTATGTTAAACCACAGGACTTAGGACTAATTTGTTATGACTCTATGACCTTGTCTCCCCCCCTACCCCCACACACAGAGATTTTATATACTCTCTAGACAAAGCAAAACAAAAGAGAATGTCATATCATATGAACAGTTGTCCAGCTCACTCTTCTCTTAGTGGTAAGTATTTGAGAATGTACCTCACTCCCTGGTGACATGACAGGATTCAGGATGTGCTGTTCCCAAACTATGGCAAATTGGCAATAGAAGAACTCCAGAACGTAAGCAGGCCATTCTCTGACCTCTCTCCACCATTCTTCCTGAAGCAGACCATAAAACCTAGAGATTATTTCTTAGCTTCTTTCTGAAGTAGTTCTGAATACCTTACAGAAGAGGGACCTCTCCATATCTGAAGGAGATGAGTATGCTTACCTTCAGACTTACAGAGACACCAATAGCAATCTGCACCAGTGGGCGCTGAGAAGTCTCCTGTACTTTATCTCCATCATGCCATGTCCCCTTTGCTGTCACTCTCTGACAACTGACTCCTTACACCATACGAACATGCACATTGCATGCTTCTCTCTGAAGACCCCACATCTCATAGTGCTTGGATTAAGCTAACTGGAATGTTTTTCTCTTGTTAATCTGCCTCCTATTATAAGGACATTCTTATGAACCTGGCAATGTTTCTCCTGAAAGTCATCTTAAACCTGTAAACCATATAATCTTCAACCTATTAATAATAGTGACTCAATTCTAGGATTCTGGTATTCATGTAGGGGACTAGCTGCTGTTCTGCATCCTCTGTTTCCTCCCTCAGGGTTTCTGGGTACGTCTACACACCAGACTGGAAGGATGAAGCAGAGTCTAGAATAGGTGGGGTCTGCAGGATCCTGGTCAGGGAGAAAGTGAGTGCTGGGGCAATAAAAGCTGCTCTGAGGATTTTAGTGTTACATCTTTTTTTAGATGATATTCAAAGAAACATCTCTCTTAGACGATGTTCAGTGAAACAGCTGGTGTGCTACACTTTATTCTGGGTGATCAAAGGGTATATGTGAACCTTGGAGAGTGGGAAGGAGTTTTCAGGGTGAATGTAAAACAAATGACTGGAGCTTGACATACAGGGAACGCCTCATTTGTATGGAAAGGCATTCCAGGAGTTCCAGATATTTGCTGGGCTGGTTCTTATTCGGAAAGATGAAGCTGAAATTGTAGGTTTGCCAAGGCTATGTGACCTTCCTCAGACAGAGAGTCAGGCTTCCCAGACAAGAAGGGAAAGGTCTATTGGAAAAAAGCAGTCCCCCCCGCCCCCTTTAGTGCCAAACTCAGAGAATTATCAGGACATAGTAGAGTTAAACCTTAAATTGGAGGGTGTCTTAACAGCAGGCTGGAGGACAGATGGAATGGCATCCTCCGCACCTTCCCATGAGACACACTCACCTTCACTCACTTTTTTTTTTTTGGTTATAAGACATAACTCTAAATAAACATCATGCTAAAATAAAGAAGCCAAGCACGAAGAAGAAATGTTATATGATGCTACTATATCAAAGATGGAAACTAGGTAAATTCCCAGAGGCAGTAGAATAATAGCAAGCAGAACATGATGGGGAGACAACGAGGAGTTTAGTGGAAAAGAACTGTATGAAGGCTTGGGAAGTGGAGAGGGGGATGGTGGAGATGAGTCATGAGTGGACTTGATGGGTTGTACACTTAAAAGTTGTCAAAATGATAATGTTTATGTAATACAAGTTTTACAAAATAATAAACAATGAGGACAGAAACAAAAGGAAACCCTTCTAAAGAGTCTGGAAGTACACAGTTTAATAAATGCCTGAGGGCTCTGAAGGCACTTAATTGGACTTGCTAGATTCCAAACAGCTTGAGGACAGGAGCTTTTATTTGTTACCACAGGCCCTGCTGAGCCTGTTATAGTTTCTTAAATGCAGTTAGGACTCAGTGAAACCTAGCGGAATTGAGTTCAGTGATGGCCTACAGGATTTCTCAGTTTAATGCATCCTTTGAGGAAGCAAACAAGTGGACTTTCTGATCAAATTAAAGGGAATGCTTTTAAAGGCTTCTTTGTGGAAACAGTGTGTGGGGGTTGCCAAGGACTGACTTCCAACTGGATGCTTAAGGAGCTTGGGGGAAAGCCAGGAGAAGCAAGGAAACAGCAGAGACAGGTTGAGAGGAGAATGAGGGAATTCAGAGTGAAGGGAGGCTCTGCCAGGAGGATGCTGGTTAATGGCAAAAAGATATTAGCTGTGAAAAAGAGAATTGTTTGACAGAAGCCAAAGGACATGGGAGGAGACTTGATTGTAATTGATTATAGAGAATCTCTGCTGCGTAACAGGAGGAAAACAAGGGAAAGCACTTTCCACGAACAACATTCCTCTCACCACAGAAAATGCAGGTGGCAGCAGTTGGTGATCTCTAAAGTAGATGGACTTTTCCAAAATGTATGCAGTGAGGCTTCTTCCAGAATGTACTTTTTCACTCAAATGATACCACTACAATCAAGAATCAACCCTCCCCACCCCTCCTCCTTCTCCCATCCTTAGGAGAAGACTGTAGTATATACATTTTTCAATGCAGACAAAAACATGTTCTATAACTGGAATTTAAGCAAATAGCTTCTGTTTTTAGATCATCTGATCATTTATTACAGGCAGAACATGTATGTTCTCTTAAAGTTCATCAGTGGTACCATCAAAATGGCTTGGCTGGTAAAAATGCTTGTGGAAAAGCCTGATGACCCAAGTTCAATCCTAAAACTATCAGCGGAAGGGGGGTGGCGGGGAGACCAGCTCCTGAAAGGTTCTAACCTGCTCATGAGTATTATGTCATGTGTGAAAACACACAGGTGTTTACATACCCACACACTCACATTTTCACACATGCTCATATCATATAAAATTGGAAAGATTCAGCAATAGCTGACATAGATAAAGTTCAGATGAAAATCTCCCCACTAGTCCTGATGTGTTGTTTCCATTAGTGAACTTGGTATCTAAAGATAAGGTTTGAAGTTTCTTCCTTAAGGCATAAATATAGAAATCAATCCCTTAATAATAAGGACTCAACTCCAGGAGTAGTGAATACGTAGAGAACAAATAGTTGTAAACCTAGAAATTAAAATTTTAAGTTGATTTTTATACAGATAGGGTCAAATTCTTTCTAAAATCCCTGTGGGGAGGGCCATTTCTCTGAGACAGACTTCCATTGTGTAGTGCTCACTGGTTATGACACCATGGTACTCCTGGCTCAGCCTCCCCTGTGCTGGGAATATCGTGAATTTTACTTTTTGCTGGATTATTTTTAAGTAGTGAAATGGTTGAAAGAAAAGAGATAAAAAAGGCCAGAGACTTTTTATCACCGTGTATAATTAAGCCCCGTGTTTGTGGAATGAGAAGTTGATCATATCATTGGCTATTGAAAGGGACAAAACTCTACCAGACAGCTCTTGGCTTTACACATTAAAGGCATGAAAGTTGCATGTGACCATAAAATAGCAGGAAACACTCTTTATAGAAAGTCACCAGTTTGAAGTCACTTGTGCATGCTCACATTCCTAACATGCAGGCTGCATTCCAGTTCATTATCCTTTATTAGGTCAGTGTCCTAAGAGATCAACGTCTTCTGTAGAACTGCAAAAATTTACATTTCCCTTCATCTTCTGTTCATTGAATTGAGGAGTCACTAGAAATTGAATTAATATTTTCCAGTGTAGAATATGTCTACTGTTAAAGAAAGGGAGTTTGAAGCTAAAGCTGGAAGAAAGTTAAAGAAGCTGTAGACTTCTCATTTAAATCCTGGTTCACAAACTAGCCCTCAGTGCTATGTATTGCGGTGGATAAGGAAGAGAGAATGGCTTCTCCTTCTGAATGTTTTTAAATTATTGTTCTATGGAGTAAAAAAAAATATATTACATATATTTGTGCATCAGCTGAAAAATGTCACCTGAAGGACCATGAAAGGACAGCATGGTTTCTAGTCATCACTGGAGACCCCCGGTGATCCTAAGGGACAGCATGCGGCATGCCTGTTGCCACACTCCTAGACTCTAGGCTCCTGACATGAGGCCGCAGATCTCCATAAATCCGTGCCTTTCAGTCGGTAGGACAACAGCTACCTACTAGCCCCTCCACAGGTAGGGGGTGTGACTACAAGCCACAGAGCCTCAAGACAGATCTCCATATTAATGAGATACCTAAAGGCCAGAGGGCATAGCCAATTAAACATTCCTTCCCAGACCCTCCTCCTTGCAGAAGGTATTTAACCTCAGGCCTGCCCTGAGAATACCAGAGTATAGCTTCATCTGTTTTCCACCATGACAAAAAATGTCTTAAGACCATGAACTATTTTTCTTCTTGGGGTCCACTGTGGGGAACAGTGGAACAGGCTGTTGGCTATAGAGCCACTGTCAAATCTCTGGCAGAAGAACTCTCTGTGTTCCCAGTCACAAAGACCACCAACCCAACCAAGCGAGCCACCAAGGGATGCTTTGGAGCCCATCTCTCCCTCTCTCTTCTTTGTCTAGCCTGTATGCCCCCTCTTCATTCTCGGCCCTTCCGTGCCCCTCCAGAAACATCTGGGCCAGGGCCCAAGAGCCCGAGAACCAGCTGGTTCCCAGCTGCCTTTTGGCCTGGGAACCCCAAGGCAAGAGCTCCCTGAGGGACCTCAGACTATGCTGCCTCACCCTTGGAGCAGAGTCCCTCAGCTTCACATATCCAGATGGCTGCCTGGCACCAACCTGGAATGAACATAGTCAAATTCCTACACCTCTGTCTCCACGAGAGGCCCTAGCCACATGACAAAACAGATGCAGGACCCACACATCAACCCAATAACAGGTCCCATGCACACTACAACCCAACCGTCACCTGCTTTAGCTTATTGTTTGTTTGCTTAGGTGTCTCTGAGTGTCTGACCTATGACTGTTATGTTACTCCCTATTGTGGGTGGGTATGTTCCCCCACCTTAAATCATGGAGGATGAATTGGATTCCTAGACTTCCCAGGAATTCTGTGTTCCCTGGAGTTCACAAGAATTATGTGGGACAAGAGGGCTCTGATGGATTTTGGAACTGGATCCTAATGGCTCCAAGTTAGCTAGGTTTTCAAGTGAAAGAGTCATCTGTGTTTGGCAACATATAAATGTCAACAATGGATACAACTCCAGTTCTTTTATCTTTCTTTCTTCTATTTGTTCTAGCATAGGTGGTTTCCAACATACAATGTTGTCCTTAATTTTTTTTATCATTAATTTTAAATATATGGATGTTTTGCCTGCATGTATGTCTGTGGACTACGTGCATGCATTGTGCTAAAGGAAGCTAAAGGAGACGATCAAGTCCTTCATCTTCTGTTCATTGAAGTGAGGGATCACTGGAAATTGAATGAATATTTTCCAGTGCAGAATATATCTACTATTAAAGAAAGAGAGTTTGAAGAGATAAAGATTCTGTGGAACTAGTGTTAGAGGTGATTATGAGGTACCATGTGAGTTTTGGGAATGGAGGGTGCTGGGAATCTGGGATTTAAACTTTGGTCCTCTGAAAAAGCAGCCAGTGCTTTAACCACTGAACCACAGTTTAAAAAACAAAATTGTTCACTGATAATGAGGTATATACTTATGTTTAATTGCTTGAAAAGTATACTGTCAACCAGCCCAGTACTTACTAAATGCCTCCTTTTTTTTTTTTCAACAGCTTAGCATTTATGTCTGGTTCTTTTTAACAGTTTTTTTTCAAATTGCATAACTCATATCCTTGTCTTTGAACTTGAGCAGAACAGATAAATAAACAAAAGGACTTGAATTGGCAGCACGCCAGAGTGTGCTTTTCTTCCTGTCCTTTAGCTAAACTGTCAGATATAAAGGGAACTGGCACTTGATGAACTGATTTAAGGCTGTCAAGGGCAGGAAGCCAGGCTGATGTTTGCACATCATACAAACAGGTAAACCCACTGATGATCTGTGCAGATGGTGCCTTGCAGCTTCCATGATGCATCTGATCCCTTTACTTTTCATGAGCTAACATCTGAGAGCTGTTAGAATACCAGCTTGGATGGCAAGAAGGAGACAATTAAACTAAGTAGCTTTGAAAATGTGTGGGGATGTTGATGGCTGCTGCATTTGTTAGAGTGGCTGTTGCTTATTTTAAAACACACCAATGCAGCTTATCAGGTCCAAAGCTCAGGGTGACATCTTTGCTATGTCGCTGTCTCCATTTATTTTTTTTCCTTTTTGGTTAGTTCCTTGCCTGGTGCATTTCTTTTCTTCTTCTGATAGGATTCATTCAACATAGGAAATGTCCTTCATTTACCACAACTGCTAATCTCTAGAGGTTCTAGGAAAGTTTTCCATCTGGAATCCCAGAGTGAGAGCCACCAAATCATGCCCAGAATAAAGGACACTGCTAAGGGACTTAGGAGACAAGTGTTAGGGGCACACATGTTCTTGATGTATCAGGAGAGTGGAAGATGTGAAGCAGATGTTTTGTGACCTCCAATGTGTTTATTCTGTAAGATGGAGCACGGGAAGACTGGTAGAATTGGTAAAATTGGCATAAAGCCACAGAGGACCAAATTGCAAAATATATTGAGAGGACAAATGCTTTTTAAGTCTAGTAATACTATTTTTTTTTGAGAATTCATCTTTGAGGCTGTGAAACAAATGTACACAAAAGGGTACTCATTGTTATATTATTTTTATTTTTAACAATTAGGGCAATGAAATATTACTCAGTAGTAATATGGTTAGCATGTGTAGAGCCCTGGCTTCAAACAACAATGACAACAGGAAAACTCCATAGATTGAGAGGTGAGTGGGGATTGGATCAGGTCTAGAGTACAGAACATTGCATAGTTGCATATAAGAAAGAGCTCTGTGATAGATATGAGAAGATGACCAAGATACATCATCAGACAAGAAAAAGAAAAATCTTACAGTGTGCATAATGCATCAGTCTATTTAAGTAATAATACAAAGAGGGACAAACAGTTGTGTGTGTGTGTGTGTGTGTGTGTGTGTGTGTGTGTGTGTGTTCTGGTAATGCACAGAAAGAATTCTGGGAAGAGATACAAAATGTAGTTGAGAATCACAACCATTTACCAAGACTCTGTCAGTCTGGATTTTATAAACGTTAACATGGATTGCTGACTTGAAAGCATCCAGAATCACTCAGAAGGCAAATCTCTGGGCACACTTACAAGGGGTTATTAAGATAAAGTTAGATCTGTAGAAAGACCCACCATAACTGTGGGCTGGCACTTTCTAAGAAAGAGAAAATGGAGCTGAATAGCAAGATTCATCTTTATCTGTTTCCCTATGGGCAGTGCAATGTAACCAGCTGCCTCAATCACTTTCCCATCATGATGAGCTATGGACCAAAGTGATTTCCCTTATGTTGCTTCTTGTTAGGTATTTTGACACAGCAGCAGCAGCAGCAGCAGCAACAACAACAACAACAAATAACTAATACAGATAGTAAGAACTGAAAGTACAAGCAAGTATCCAAGTGATTTTGACTTTGTTTTGACTATTCTTTGACCATTCCTTTTCTTCTCTGGGATCATGTTGCCTAACCGTATGGTTTGATTCATTGTAAGAAATTCTCCAGAGACTCACTAATTTCATTGGAAAGTATAATGAGTTTATGCTGAAGAATTTTTGAATCTCTTGGTCTCAAAATCCTTATTTTGATGATCCCACCAATCTCGGGCTGTTGGATTTTGATCCTTTTTTGTTTTTACAAAGCTCCTACATTGATAAGTCAGTCTTAAACCATACTTTAAATCCTCAGTAAATTTTTAATTCATCTTATACTCTCTAAGACACTACATGTTATGTGGCAGGATGTTTTCTAGTAAGTCAGTAATAAAGTCACATTGTCATCCCTTTGATACAGAAGAAACTGGTTAGTTTGAGGCTTTGTATGTATGTAAGGTTTAAGATAGGTGATGAAAGAGACATGAGAAGAGGTATAATTTCTTTTACCTTTTTCTTCACTGGGCATTTTTTTAATACTCTAGAATCATGCAACTATATTACCTATTAAAATGAAATGAAGTTAAATATCAATGTAAAACAAATTAAGAGTTAACGATTAAATCTTCAAATTTCCTTAAATTTTACTAAATTTTCATACCCGTGATTCTATTGTAATCTTATATTGTACATTGAGAAAATAGTTTTCAAAACTGGTTCAATATTGCAGGTGGATGTTCATGTTTTCATACGGACTACATTTGAAATAGTTTTCATCTACCTAGTTCATTGATCATAGGTATTTCTAGTGCTGATTTTAATTCATATTTTTCAGAGCTAAAATGCAAATTCTATCTCATTCCCAACACTATTTTGACATCATTTTCAATATTTTGATTTTTTAAAATGAACTTGTAATTCAAATTGGAAAGTCAATTACACTCAAACTATTCTGCTTCTGCCCTTTAGTGTGATTTTCACTGAGAATTCTATATTCTCAGAAGATAATAATGATTATGAATTGTGATTGTCAGAAATATCCAGGATGGCTCAGCAAGAATTGTGTATAATTTGTGAAGACCCAGAGGTATCCTTGGGCCTCAATGGAATAGTGCTTTAAAGATCTATTTTTGGAATTAAGGAATAACCAAAAGGAAATTGGTAAAAGCAAAGAGAAATTTGAAAAAATAGTGAGAATGTCAACCAACTCTAGCAGGTTTTGACAGAAATGTAGTTTCTTTTCCCCTTTTATAGTTTTAAAAATATGGGTACATACATACACACATACACACACACACACACACAGAGGAAGGGGAGGAGAGGGGAGGGAGGAGGGGAAGGGGAGGGGAAGAGAGATGGAGGAGGGAAAGAGAGACAGAGCAAGAGGGGGGAAGAGGAGAGGGAAAGGGAAAAGGGCAGAGGGAGAAGGACAGGAAGAGGGAGATGGGGCGGGGGAGGGGGAGGGGGAGGGAAAGAGGGAGAGGAGGAGAGGGAGAGAAAAAGATCAGCCCATGAGGCTATGCTAGGCTAACAGGATGAGAAAGGAACCCTCTGTGTCCTACTCTTTGCAGTCTAAGGGTTGAGGAAGGGATGTGGTTCAGATAACTGATCATTTAGACTCCATAAAAAAATCAACAAAACAATTTTAGTATATATTTTAGAAAGAAATGATTAATTCTCAAGGTATTACTGCCTAACTGTACATTTACATAATAATACCTTTTGAATGACATAGTTTTACTGGCATCTCAGATACATCCTTCCTGCTGATATTCATTGTTCTCTATAGTGCGTGGTTTCACAGAGAATACATACTTTCCCTCAGTAGCTGTTTTTTTTTAAAATTTAATTAATATTATTTGACATTTACTTACATCTTTCAGACATAAGTAGTTATCTGGTTTTTCATCAACATTAAATCCTATTGCATATTCAGGAGAATTTTTTAAAACTTGTCCCCATCTGTTAGGCACACCCTCAGTTGGCTGCTTCAGCGTAATTCTTTGCTTATGAGCCTTTCTCTTTGCTCATAATCATTTTTTTCTCTCTGTAAACTGACAAAGGTTGACATTTTTATATTGGCATATGGGATTAAAACTTCCGAAACTTGGGTATTAGATTTTCCTTTGTGGTTAAAGAAGCATTTGGACTGAAATTCTATTTATCTGTCATTGATTCTGATTAAAAACTTGTAATATCTGAGATGCCTGCTTTTGACAAGGGAATGGCATTGTTCAGAGTCTGAACAGACATGGAAACCCTGATATACAGCCTGCTTGGGGGACTTTGAATGCAAAGTTGAGGTAGGTGACTTCTGGGATAAAAAGCTCTTAAGAGGAGAAGAAATTTGGATGGTGCTTAAAGTCTATCTTCCACTATGTTTTTCCCCTAGCCCTATCGATATTTATCTACACCCTTGATGAGAGAGAGGTTGTACTAAAAGGGAAATTCACAGCCAAGCATCACCAATAGTTCTGTATACTATTGTACCCGATGAGAAATGGTGAGATTATCTTGTACCATTTTTTGTTTTGTTTTTTTTTTTTTTGTATAATTCAGGATATATAGCCTGGTGTCCATGGTAATAGAGCTCAAAGATGCACTAGGGTTTGCACAGCAATTAACAAGGTCTCATCTTGTGTAGTGTGTGAAGGCTCCATGTGGTCTCCCAGACATAAGTGTGAAATTTTGCTGGAAGTAGAGAAGCATTTGACAGCTTAGAGTAGAACAGTCCTGAAGTTGGACCTATTGTCATGAAACAAAAATTTAAATACTCCACCAATAGGTATGAGATACAGGTTGGGCTGGTTTACAGTGGTTGAAATATAGAAAGATTTTGGAAAAACTACTCCCTTAGTAACTGGATTTGAGGGATGAGAAAACTAATTGCCATTAGCTTTAGGGCTAGACACCAAACTTTGAACTGTTCACTAACTGTAGTAGATATTATCTTAGAGTGATTTCAGTGAAATTGTAGTGAGCTCCAAGTAGTTATAAGAAAGTAACATGCTTTCTATAGGAAGTATTGATATAGATGAATGTCAGTGTCTTAGATCTAGAGTCAGCCCAGGGACTTTCCTGAGCAGACTCCTGGGATGGGATCATTAAAGTTCTCAGAGCAGAGAGACACAACACATGTTATTCAAATTGCATCTATACTTTGTTGAGTTGGAAGTGGCCTAAGGGTATACTTCTCTCTTCACAGCTGAAGTTCTCAGCTACTAGAACATGAGACCTGACTTTTATATCCCTGGGATAATGTGCTTAGAGCCCCAACTATCTGCTGAATAGGTAAAGAGCTGTAGATTACCAAGGTTCTTTTCCAACTTTGTGAAGTGAGAAATCCTAAGAGGAGGCTTACCTTCACTGGAATGCTTGTAAGTTTCTCTTCTTTAGGAGGAAGGTTTTGTGGCAACTGATTTAAGCAGTTTGTATAGAACTAGGAGGTGAGTTATCAGAACAATTTAGTCTAGTGATTCTAGATTGTTCCCAGTAAAAACCATTTTGTATACTTCCTGCCTCCCTTGGCCAGAGATTGTTTCATGTGAGAAAATGGATTTGTTGTCTTTAAGGCTATTTTCGACAGGTCATAGTATGCTTATGAAAAATTCCAGATCTACTATAACATTATAGATTGGTTTATTGAAAAGTAATAGAAGTATAGAAGCTAAGAAAGTATTATTAAAATGTATTATTAATAGTTTATCTTAGAGCCTCAGCCATTGGTGTTCTGTTCAGGAAAATTTTCCTGTGCTAACATGTTTGGGGTTATTTCCTACTTTCTCTTCTATTAGATTCCATGTATCTGGCTTTATGTTGAGGTCCTTGATCCACTTAGACTTGGGCTTTGTGCAGGGTGACAAATCTGGATCAATTTGCATTCTTCTACATGTAGACTGCCAGTTAGACCAGCAACATTTGTTGAACATACTTTCTTTTTTTCTATGATATAGTTAGTTTTGGGTTATTTGGAAAAAAAACATAAACAAACAAGCACCTGTCTATAGGTGTGTGGGTGTATTTCTGAGTCTTCAATTCTATTCCATTTATCAACCTGAGTGTCTCTGTACCAATACCATGTGGTTTTTATTGATATTGCTCTGTAGTACAGCTTGAAGTCAGGGATGAAAATTCTTCCAGAAATTCCTTTATTTTTTAGAATTGTTTTGGTTATCCTGTTTTTTTTTTTATTTGAAGTTGAGAATTGCTCTATCCATGTTTGTGAAGAATTGTGTTGGAATTTTGATGGGAATTGAATCTGTAGGTTGCTTTTGGTAAGATGGCCATTTTCACTTTATTAATCCTATCTATCCATGAGCATGGGAAATATTTCCATCTTCTGATGTGTTCAATTTCTCTCTTTAGGGACTTAAAACTCTTGTCATACAGGGCTTTCACTTGCTTGATTAGAGTTACAGCAAGATTTTTTTTTTTTTTTACTATTTGTGGCTATTGAGAAGGATTTTGTTTCCCTAATTTCTTTTTCAGCCCACTTACCATTTGTATAAAGGAAAGCTACTGAATTCTTTTAGTTAACTTTATATCCAGCCATTTTGCTGAAGTTATGAGCTGTAAGAGTTCTCTGCTAGAATTTTGGGGTTTGATTATGTATACTTTCATATCATCTTCGAATAATGATACCTTGACTTTTCCTTTTCAATTTGTATAACCTGTGATATCATCTTGTCTTATTGCTCTGACTAGAACTTCAAGTACTTTATTGAATAGATAGGGAGAGAATGAACAGCCTTGTCTAGTGCCTGATTTTAGTGGGATTGCTTTAAGTTTCTCTCCATTTAATTTGATGTTGGCTGTTGGTTTGCTGTATATGTCACTGAGTTTGTTTAGCTATGTGTCTTGAATTCTTGATGTTTCCAAGACTTTTCACATGAATGGGTGTTGGATTTTGTCAAAAAGCCTTTTCAGGATCTGATGAGATGATCATGTGATTTTTTAAATTGAGTTTGTTTATATAGTGGATTATGTTGATAGATTTTTTGTATATTGACCCAATGCTGCATCCCTGGGATGATGCCTACTTGATTGTGGTGAATGATATTTTTTGATGTCTTCTCAAAGAACAAATTGTGCTTTCATTTTTTCTTCTTTTTGACCTATCAGGCGCCAGATGTTGTCATTTGGTAAGTACATCTCAAAGGCTCCTGTGCTGAATGAATAGAGCTCTTCAGGAGTGCTGGAAACTAGGTCAGAGTGCCTTGTGGGAAGCTTTTAGGCCATCAAGGGCATGCCTGTGAAGGAGAGTACAGGACCTCCATGTCTTTTCTCTTTCTCTGTTCTTTGCTTCTTGGCCATGAGCTGAGCAATTTTCTCCTCTGTCATTGTTATCTATCATCTCTTCTAGAGTCCCAGAACAATGAGCCCAGGGGATCATGGGCTGAAACATTTCAAACAAACCATTTTCCTCTGTAAATGGGTTGTCTTCAGTGTTTGTTACAGTAACAGAAAGTTCACCAACACTCAATAACAACATAGCAACACATTATGTAACAGTTATTGGTGAGCAGTGTAACTGAATAGGCAGAGCAGGTATTTGTATCAGGGAAGACATTTTCAGAGACAGCCTGAAGTGAAACCATAGAGCCATTTGCAAAGCTCTGTGTGGTGTTTCGGCTCCAGGGTTGCAGTTTCTGACTGGATGCTAACTTTGTGTCAGGTCTCTTCCTTACCCTGGGTGTCTGTTCTTTACTTTTAAAGTGAGTGGGTTGGACTAGGTGACTTGTAAATCTCTTCCTGTGCTCAAACCCACGATTGTGTAATACCTTACTTAGAACATATGGGTAATTTAAATGATGAGAATTTGAATGAGTCTCATCAAAATTTGGAAATACTATCTCTTTTTGTGCCAGAGTAAGCAACGTGGGAGAATACGTGACATTCTCTTGATTTTATCAGGTTAGGTATTTCTTTGTGCAAGGGGACATATTTTTAGGTCCTACAAATGTTTTACTGGCATTTCCTTCAACTCATAATGTATTTTGAAAGGGAGATTTATCCCCCACATATAACTTGCTGTTTTGTTGATGGATTTGTTTCCTAGGAAATCTGTGATCAATTAGGCTTCTTCACACACTTGTGGGAGATACCCTTGGCTTGATTTCATGTGTCTGTCTCTGGGTAGGATGTTCTCAGTCTGTGAACTGACAGATCTCGAGTCAAGGAGGGCTTTAGTTTAGAAAAGTTAGTATATCACAAAATAAAGACAACTAAGGGCTGTGAATCGATTTGACTATTCATACCAGAATCCATCATTCCATACTAGTGCAAATGAAATGGGGTTTCTGTAAAGGAATACAGGCAGGAACTGGCTTCATTTCATCAAGAATTGCCTTTCAGTGGCGTTCAAAGTCACTTCTACTTTTGCTTCTGTGGGATTTACTGTATCCAGTTTTATGTTGAGGTCCTTGATCCACTTGGACTTGAGTTTTGTGCAGAGTGATAAATACAAATCTATTTGCATTATTCTACATGTAGACATCCAGTTAGACCAGCACCATGTGTTGAAGATTTGAAGATGCTTTCTTTTTTTCATTGTATTGTTTTTGGCTTCTTTATGAAAAATCAAGTGTTCATATGTGTGTTGGTTTTACTTCTGCATCTTTGATTCGATTCCATTGATCAGCCTGTCTGTTTCTTTATCAATACCATACAATTTTAATCACAATTGCTCTGTGGTACAGCTTAAGGACAGGGACAGTGATTCCCATAGAACTTCTTTTATTGTTCAGGATTGTTTTGACTATCCTGTTTTTTTTTTCTCTATGAAGTTGAGAATTACTTTTTCAATATCTATTAAAAATTGTATTGGAATGCTGTACCTAGGCCTCCCCACATCTATGTAGCAGTTTTGGAGCTTGGTCTTCATGTGGGTTCTGAACAACTGCAACGGGGGGGGGGCTATTCAAAAGGCTGTTGCTTGTATGTGGGGTATGTTCTTTTAGCTGAGCTGCCTTGTCTGGCCTCAGTGGGAGAGGATGTGTTTAGTTTCGAAGACTTGATGTGCCAGGGTTGGGGGATACCTGGGGGGGGCACCAGCTTAGAGGGGAAGGGGAGGATGGGATGGGGGAGGGATTGTGAGAGGGGATGACTGGGAGAGGAGCAGTAAAGTGATGTAAAGAGATATAAAGTGAATAAGAAAATTTTAAAAAGTTACATCTATACACAATCATGTATCTAGATTTACATATCACTTAATGGCAGAGTTGTGGTTTGTGGAATATATCATTGGGTGATTTCATTATTGTGTGAGATTGCAGAACATGGGTATTCAGACTAGGACAGCTGCAACACCAAGGGGTGAAGGAAGCTTTTAGTTTACCACTGTATACGTGGTCTGCTATTGATATATCCAGCCGATGTGCTAAAAGATGGGTCCTGAACTTTGTAGCCACACACAGTATATGCATGTATTGCTTGCACATATTAGACTCAGTGCACAACAAGACTTGTTTCACGCAAGACTTCCTGTCTTGTGTGACAGCTATTAAGTGTAATTCCGTTTTGTTTGCCATTCAGGTGGAAATCAGCAGTGCTTCATTATTTTTCCTGCAGTTCTCCCAGCTTGCGAATGGTGGCACTGCTGGCCCATTTTATTTCCCTCTTGCAAAGCAATCGCACAGGGCGTTCACCTGTCTGGGTCGTTAATAATGTTTACAGCAAGGCAAAGATGACAATGCTATTCAACATTGTGACTTGTACATAAGCTGAAGTCTGCTTAGGTTCAGGGGAAGAACTGCCAGTTGTCTCAGGCTCATGTCTACAGGTGTTCACCGGTTTACTTACTGAAGCCCCCTTAGATTTGCAGACAAGTGTCAAGACAGTTGCTTCAGCTGAAGGGTCTGACTGATCCCTGGAGGTAGATGCGTGTTTTGTTTAATTAACTTCAAAAAGCTCTCTGATATTCCAAAGGTGCAAACCATGTCAGAGTAGGTAAGAACTTACTCAGAAGAGAAAGAAACCCAGAGAAAAGGAATGGATTCTCCACATCAAAGCTTAGGAGTAGGAAAAGCAATGGTCCTTGGGTGTTTGGAAGCATTAAAATAAGAGACTAGGGCATCAGACTTCTGATCCATGTGATGGTCTTGGGTGTTCCAGCTAGAGAACCAAGAGAACCAAGTCTATTTCTCTCCTCCTGGACCTTTTTACGTAATCCAACAAGTTGAGCTAACCTCCTTCCTCCTCTAGGCTGGAGTTTAAGGAAGGGCTGATCCTTCTTCAGATCTGTTTCTTTGGCTCTGCTTCAGTGAAAGAAACAAGAATCATCTGTAGAGTGGTGGCTGTAGGCATTGCCCAGGGAGCCCATTTCCTTTCAGGTTGTGTTCTGAAGGGATCCTTGGACATCTTGAAAACAGTTTTTGTAGCTCTTCATTCTCCTGCCCATGAACAAAATACTATCGTGTGTGTGTGTATGTGTGTGTGTGTGTGTGTACGTACTTGGTTAGTGCTGTTCCACCACTAAAATAGTCAGGATAATAGTAGCGATAATAATAAAATTCTGACAGCTTTGAAGGCAGACCCTGCTGCTAGTTTTAAATTACAATGTTCTCTCCCTCTCTCTATAGAACAATAAAAGGGAAAAATACAAAAAGCCAGGCTGGGAAGCAGTATGTTGCTCTTGCGTGGGCGGGATTGTCTGGGGAGTGTTTCCAGGGAACTCTGGCAGGAAGGCTCTTGTTTGCAAAGGGTTTCCCCTGCACTGCACCGTGGCAGGATAACAGATGGTCTCTGTACTGCAGAAGGGAAAATACCTTTTCTGTTCGCCAATGTCCTTCACTGCAGGCAAGCAAATTGAAGGGCCTTGCAGGCAGCCCTTCTGCTCCCTAATGCAGCCTTAGTCACGAGGCATCAGATTTTCTCTGTAGGAATAAAAATAGCCCCTTCACAATAGCCTGCCCGTGAAAGCCATCAGCCCCGAACAGTGCCACATTCCCGTTTAGAGGGCAACGTCTGCCACGCTTGAGTGGGAAGCCAAAGGCATTTCCTTTGTGAGATTGTCAGAAATTCACAGCCCCCTCCCCTTCCTCCACTATGCTGACCTCATTCTCTCTGTCTTCAGGCTTGTACCAAGTGTGGAAACCCAAGACTGCAGGATACAGGAGCACAATTTGAAAAGGTCTTCCTTGTTAGACCACAGGCTTAGCATCCTTTAAAGGAAGCTAAGAAAAACGCAGTTGCTGCTAGAATAGCCGATGACTCTGAGACTTTAATTTTATAATTTGTATTCATCCGCTTTTTTTTTTTAACCTTAGATGCTGTCTATTACAAAGATCCCAGAATGGAGCAAACCTGGAATCCTATACTGCGTTATTATTACAGCTCTTCGGTGTATTTTCCCCTTCCCAATGGTAGAGGCAAAAAGGCCGAGGGCCTCTGAGAAGGCCAAGCCAAAAAGCAGTGGAGTGGGCTGGAGAGTTTGTTCAGTGGTTAGGAGCTCTTGCAGAGGACCTGATTCAATTCCCAGCGTCCATAGGGCAGCTTGTAATCATCTTCAATTCCAGTCTCAGAGGATCGGACACTCACTTCTCACCTCCTCTGTCACCATAGGTATACATAGCAGCAAAATACTCATACACATAAAATAATAAAATAAATAAATCCAAAAAAATTTAGAAAGCAGTAGACAAGTGAACACTGTTATTCCTTAATGTACTGTATCACAAACTCAGGGTAAGACTTGGCTTTATAACTTCTCTGGCAGGAATGAATATATTCTTAAGTGACCCTTATAGCTCTCCGTTAGGCTTTCAAACTATTGAGAAAACATACCCCCAAATGATTACATAGTTTACAGGAATCTCATATAAGGGGGGGGGGGGCTGGAAGCTTGGTGCTTTTCTGAGGGAGTTTGTCTCCTGGAAGCTTAGGACCCAGGGTGAGAGTGTGTTGATGTTAGACCTCTTTGTTCCTCTTCCCACTATGGCCACTGATCGCTGCTCCAGTCTTTCTTCAACTGTCTTACTATTCTGCTGAGAATGGGTGGTCAACCGTGGCTTGACAGCAGGCTGCCAGGGTTCAGGCCCTGACTCCAATAACTTCAGAAATAGTTCTGTGACCTCTTTATTTCCAGCCTACTACTACTTTGGGAAATAGATGGATACATTTCCTTCCATCATCAGTAGCTCTTGATGTTTTGAGGCCCGATATAGAAATAGGAGGTACGAACCAGTGTGTTTGTATTTTTAGTGCAGAGCTGAAGTGTATGAATGCTTTATAAACTTGCACACATAACATGGTATCATTTTGAAACCTACTATCAGAATTTCTTTTTCCTCCTTCTGGTCTTGTACTTTCTCTCCCTCCTGAATCTCTTCTTTAGTTCCTTTATAAGAATGAGGGATTACTTATAACCCACGTGTAGGTTTTAAAGCTAACAAATGATCTATTCTGTTGTTATCACAGAAGTTTTAGAGCAGTGGTTCCCAACCTTTGGGTCCGGACCCCCTTGGAGGTCACATATCAGATATATGCATTATGATGCATATCAGTAACAAATTTACACTTTTGATGTAGCAACGAAATAATTTTATGGTTGGGAATCACTACAACATGAGGAACTGTTTTAAAGGATCACAGTATTAAGTAGGTTGGAAACTATTGTGTTAGAGTATTAGGGAAAAATCCTATGCTGGCCTCTTAGCTTTGCCTGACTTCTAAGAACCTTGTGAGCTCTGTGGAAAGCAGTTGTTCCTGGGACAGGGAGAAGAGGCTCCTGGGTGCAGTTATTTGACAGCCCCTATCTTAGTTTGCTGGCGTTGTGTGAACCTGAATTGCCTCTTCTCTCTGGTCAATGTTCCAGATCCTTTTTATATCCTCCCAGGTGTCTGGTACAATATTGGTATTTCAGTTTAATTATTAGAGAAAAGTATGTGTCAGAGAGCCAAGGGAAATGAAACCCACAGTTTTGTTTCTAGATTTCTGGCTACTAAACCACTTATTTAACCTATTCATCTTTTTATCTCATCATAAACTAGATGTAGAATTGAATCTGAGGAACTATTCCAAGATTCTTTTATTCTACAAAAATGCCAGGTTTACTTGGAGATTGTTTTAATATAGATTATGAAATGAGATGTCAAGAAAACAAGAGTTTTGAAAAATCTTTTGTTTAAAACACAAATCTTCTGATAAAACCTGAAAACAAAACAGGCATTTTGCAAAAAGATTTACTGGTGATTATGATAAAAATATAAGGTTAGTTGTTTAAAGGAATGGAAATAGCAATTGAAATATTGTCATCTATAAGGAGTCTGTAAAGAGGTGAGGGGGATGTTTTGAAGTGTTCTCATCTGTAAGGAGTCTTTTGAGGTGGTGAGAGGGGATAGTATTTCAGTGTCTTCAGAAAGCAGGCTTTGCAGGTGTGTGTCAAAAAATACAGAAGGCAAAGTCATGAAGCAGTTAAAGACTAGAGCAGAATTTGAGGGAAAGAGCACTAATTGAAGAATTTTTGTAGTCGGCATTTTTTGCTGCAAATTCTGACATCTTCCCCCAAATATTTAGAGAAATGGGATTTCAGTTGTATCTCTATTCCTATGAGCAGAT
This sequence comes from Grammomys surdaster, assembly GCF_004785775.1. NCBI lineage: Eukaryota > Metazoa > Chordata > Mammalia > Rodentia > Muridae > Grammomys > Grammomys surdaster. The sequence goes on from NW_021604719.1 coordinate 2,881,777, forward strand.
GTGGCATCTAGAATTGCCCAAAATATCATTAACTGATAGCTATCTAAACTGGGTCCCAGAGCCCTAAACTTTATAAGCTTACTACTAGGTTACTATATTACTCATGAATGACACTTCCTTTGCCTGGGGCTCTATGGCTTTACAGTGGGGACATAATTCAGGATAGCTCACAGAAGATGAGATACATCTGTATATTTAAGGAAACTAATCTCTTTTAATCCTGTGACACATGTTGGCAATATGGGGATATACAGCATTGATGTGTTTGATGGATGTGTCACTAGCTGTCATTTGACTCTAGTAATCATCCATTATTTAACCCATCCAGAACATTCTTAATATATCTAAACTTTTCTGAGAAAGATATGGTTGGCTGAATATTTTTCTCCCATCCCTGAATTTTCAGACCTTAAACTTTAGGACTGTAAATATTATGGGATGTGGGGAGATGTGTCTTTGCAAAACACAAGTGTTTGAGATCTGGAGAGAGGGAGGGAGAGAGGGAGGGAGGGAGGGAGGGAGGGAGGGAGGGAGAGAGAGAGAGAGAGAGAGAGAGAGAGAGAGAGAGATATTATCCTAAATTATCTAGTTAGTTCTAAATGTTACACAAATAAATTTTATAAGAGAGTCAAGAGAGGGAGGGAAGAAGACTGAGAGTCGTAATAGGGCAGAGAAAGATTTAAAGGTATTGGCATTGAAGCCTGGAGTTGATGTTGGCTTGAAAGACATTAAGGCTGGGCCTTTCTCATATTCAAGAACCAAGGAATTAAAATTAACACTCTAATTAATGGTCAGAAGAATATAGACTGAGTGTCATTGCTGGTCCAAGGAGGAGACATGACATCCTAAACTGCCCAGAAAGTCATTAATTGACACCTGTTTTCCTGAAGTTCAAATTATTGTAAGATTACTATCTAGCAGGAGGCTAGAAGATTATATACCATTGCCCTTCCTGTAACAGTATGTCCTAGTGGTCCTACCAATCACCTGGACAGAAAAACACTATCTAATCTAGGGATTTTAGAAGTAGTTTAAAGTCTGTTTGAAATGTAGATGAAACAATAGCCTCTTTGGCTATTACCTACTCTCACCCATCAACGGTGCTCCATTTTACTCTCTAATAAATTCTCTCATCTTCTAAATATGTGTCTTTTTAAAATTCGTTTGAGGGAGATCACAAAGCTTGGGGAGTGGAGTGGAAGCAAAAGCAAGAATAAGAGACAATACAATAATAATAAGAGAGAGAGTGAAGATGCTGATTTTGAAGAGTTACAGAGCCATAACCCAAGGAATGCCAGGTGATATCATAGTCTGGAAGAGGCAAGTAATGGCTTCTCTGGCAGATTATCCTGCAGAACTACAGACATGCTGACAGTGTAACTTTGGTTCAATTGTGCTGATTTTGGACTTCTAGCTTCTAAAACTCTGGGAGAATACATTTCTAATATTTTATGTTATTAAAATCTTGTAATTTTTTACTGTACTAGCAGATTAGTAGTTTTTAGAATAAGAAATGGTCATTTCCAGCCAATATAGACACCTTAGTTCTTCGGGTTTCTATTACTAAATATACCATGGGGTAAGTGACTGAGAAATCAGCTATATTTGTTTCTCATAGTTCTAGGGGATGGAGGTACAAGATTAAGGCACTAGCAAATTTGGGTGCTGCCAGGTGTGGAATCTGCTAAGGGCTACTTCATGCCCATGTCTCATTGGTGGAAGGGTTGGGTGAGAGTTCAATGTTGTCTCTTTTATAAACATACTTTCTGAATGACCTAGTCTCTGCCAAAAGGTTCTACCTGATACAATCACAATGTGGCTTAAGTTTTTAACACATAAATTATGAGATGCATATACAAATATTCAATTTTTTAGTACAAAAACACATTCCCAATCTAGATACCTAAAAATGGGGGAAATATATAAACTAATGGTTCTCAAGATATCAAATGCCAAGAAAGAAGGCAAGTGATCTTTGAAAAAGAAAGAAAGAGAGAGAGAGAGAGAGAGAGAGAGAGAGAGAGAAAGAGTGTTGAATGATAAGTCTTACATTTGCTGTAGCTTGCTGCCTAGTAGTGAGCACCCAGTAAATTGTTGAGGCATTTATCATGATTGTGTGTGTGCGTGTCTATGTATGTGTGTGACTGTGTGAGTGTCTCTGTGTGTGTGTCTGTGTGTGTGTCTCTCTGTGTGTGTGTCTGTGTATGTGTCTGTGTATCTCTGTGTGTGTCTCTTTGTGTGTGTCTGTGTGTGTGTCTGTGTGTGTCTGTGTGTATGTGTTGGAGAAGGTCAGCCATCTTAAAAATTCTGAGGAAAAATTATAAAAGCTCATGGTGGGCAGGAAATAATGTCTCGTTCAGAACAACAATAATGAAAAAAACCTCATACATCATGGAAGTTTGGTAAGGAAAATAATCAAAATAACTTATCAGATCATAGTACAATAAAACTACACAAAATATAGAGATTGAACAATATACTTCCAAATGATTCCTTATAGATATTAAAGAGGAAATAAAAGAACGACTTACCAAAACCTTGGAGATACATCTAAGAAGAAAGTTTATGGCTTTGAGTTCCTCTAATTCTTGAGACAAAAAAACAATCCAAATTCAAATGCAGTAAATGGTAAGAAATAACTAAGATAAGGACAGAAATTAGTGAAATGGGGCCCAAAAGATCAATGTGTACAATCTGTCAAATGCAGACTTGATTTTGCAAGAAAATTAAGATTGGCATCCTGTAATTTGTTTTTGCTACTTTGTGTTTCTTCTTTTTTTCTCCATCCTTTACCCCTAGTTTCTCAGTCTAACACTCAATAGGAGAGGGGGGAGAGAGAGAGAGAGAGAGAGAGAGAGAGAGAGAGAGAGAGAGAGAGAGAGAGGGAAAGGTTGGGAGGAGAGATACCTCACCTCTCTCTTGGGGTCCTAGAATTTATGCATCTTTTGAGAAGTTCCCCGAATTCCAAATGTCGCACAATCACAGACATTTTCTGCAATTGGCAATACCATGCTTATACCAGAGCATGAGACAAATCATGGTCAGCTGCTGTGGACAGTCTAAAGCAGCCCCACAACCCTATATTTAGAATTAAAGTGAAAGCAGATTCTTTTAATATGTCTATGTTTTTAAAAATAATCCTAAATTCCAGAATTCTTAAAAATGTCACTACATCACTCCCCTCACTCCAAACACGCTAACCAAAAGAAAGAAAGAAAGATTTAAATCAATAAAATTAGAGATGAAAATGGATAATAAATAAAATTCCAAGGAAATAGTTGTTATGAAATACTTCACAAATCTATATCCTCAAAAACTGAAAATCTAAAAGAAATAGACAATTCATTGGCGCATGTGATCTATCAAAATTAAATCAAGGAGCTGTAAATATAAACACTTATAATCAGTAGTGTTTTCTCTAAGAGAGATATCTGGGAAAAAATCCTCATGATAACCACAAAATAATTAAACACAGGAATAAACCTATCCACAGAGATGAAAGACCGTTGCAATAAAACATTTAACCTTGAAGAAAGAAATTGAAGACAGTAGAAGAACTGGAAAGACCACCTATGCTCATGGATTAGCAGAATAATATGAAAGTGGCCATCTAAGCAAAATCAATGTACAGATGCAGCTTAATAACAGTCCTAATGACAGTGTCCACAGAACTAGGAAAACAACTCCATAATGCTTTGGAAGCACAAACAGAATAAGGCTCTAAACAGTGAAGAAGGCTCTAAAAGCATCCTAAGAACAAAGAACAGTGCTGAATGCTTCTCAAATTTGATTTCACAGCCACTAGCATACCAACAGTCAGAGACCAGTAAGACAGAGAACCTACAGAGAAGTCATACAGTCATAAATAACTTTTGGGGGTGGTGGCAGCAAAGTTATACAAAATGGAAGCTGTAGGAAAGATAAATCCTTAACAAGTAGGGCAAACCTGGATGATGGCACGAAGAAAGGTAAAACCAGATCCACATCTCTCCTTCTGCACACATAAATTCAAAATATACCTAATGCCTTAATGCAAGACTAGGAAATTTGAAACTGAAAAAAAATATGAGTAAATACTTCATGATACAGGAATAGGCAAGGATTTTTCTAACTGGACTCTCAACAGTGCAGGATCTCCTAGGAGCTGACAAATGTGGTTGAATGAAATTAAGATGCTTCTGCACAGTAAAAGGAACAATGATAGGAGTCCAGAGTCAGTCTACAGAATGAAAAAATACCTTTTCTTAACTATGCATCAAGCAAGAAATTCATCCCTAAGCTACTTAAAGAACTATAAAATTAAATACTCAAAGTAAGAACCTTCCAACCAATAAATGTGTTCATAACTAAATCAACATTTCTCAAAGATGAAATACAAATGGTCAATAAATACTTGGAAAAATGCTCAATGATCTTAGCCATCAGAGAAATGCAAATTAAAACACATGTGGGTATCCATTACTTACTCTCATCATATATGGCAAAAAGTACAAGAAATAGTATGAGGAAAAGAAATGTAGCCCCCTAAAACACTGAAATTAGTGCTACTGCATGACGGTCCTGTACCACAGGGACTCTAGGTCCTTGTACCATGCAATGTTTAATAGCTGCAATAGTCATTATAGACAAAGAGCAGGACTAGTCTAGATGTTCAAGAGATGAATGGACAAAGAATATGAATTTCATGTACAGTAGAAGCATCACATTTGCAGAAAAATGGATGCCATTTGACCCTTATGTTTAGTGAAATAAGCCAGTCTCAAACTAGTATCAAGACTCCTTTCATATACAGATTCAAAATGATACATGTATGTGTATGTATATCTATTTGTAGGTCATAAAGCTAGAAAGGGGGTCTTTAAGGGGAGTGGAAGATCTTAAGGGAGGTTGTACATAGGGCAGTGGTACAAATAACAGATAAACTGAAGGAAGTACCACTTGGGAAAAGAAAGGGAGCCAGCTGGAGATGGGAAGGGTCACGGAGAAGATAGTATGATAGAGGGATGAATGATATATATGAAGATTTCATTACAATGTATGCTAACCTAAAATTTCATTACAAAAACACAATTGTTTAGGAGCTTTCCATGTAAAGACAAAATTAACTTTAGACCATATGCTACTCTCTGTTTTCTAAACAAAGTTTAAAATATAAGATTCAAAAGGATAAAAATAATGCCAAGGGAGAGGGCATACCTAACTCTATCCTAGAGTAAAGTCCAAGGATATTTATGGAAATATGGAATCATTCAGCATTTGTCAAGATACAGTTGTTTCTTTCCACTGTACGTTGGATGAGCTTCCTCCTTCCATGTTTCCTGACCACTGCCAAAGGAAAGAAGGACTTGCCTAGAGGAAGCCACACACTGACAGATGACTTACTTTTAGAACACATTTCCTGATTAAGAAAATGGACTAACATTGTCTTCATTTTTTTTTCATTTTTTTTCAGTCATCCTTCAGGATTTCAGGAGAGTTTGACTCACAGAAGTGATAAACGCTGGCAATAATTAAGAAAAGGACCACTTTGCTCCGTAATTTATGGATGTTGGGGTGGAAAATGCCCTGGTACTGCATTCTCATTTCCTATTGTTATTCCAATTTTATGACCATGCCAACCATCTGTCTTCATAAGAAAAGCCTAACAGAGAAAACTGAACAATTATGAAGCAATAAGGATCTTGTTAACAGTGTATCAGGAAAACAGGCTGCATTAGTAAAACCAAAATGAATGTGAATCAATGATGTCTAGAGGTGTGGTTGTCCATCTAAGGATGCTACTTAGCTAATGTGGAGACTTGATTGAAATTGTTTCAAAAGTGTGGAAGAGAGAGCAGTTTGAGATAGTTTAGTAGAATGTTTTTCTGAAGGTAGGCTCTAAATCTACCTGTGTTATCTTGGAGATGTGTAGAAGATCTGGGACTATGAAGGGGAGGGGTTTGGAACAGAGATACAGCCTACATAGCAGCTGAACCCAACCTTTGGGGAATCCTTGCATTATTATTGTGCTCCAGACCATTTATTTAATCTTGTTGGGCCTCAGTTCCCTCACATATAAAATGAAGATGGTAGTATCCACCTCAGAATAGTCTACAAAGCACAGAACTTGAGTCCATTAATAAATGCTATATAAGAATAATTGCTAAGAGGGAGCTAATAAAAATCTATATTAGTTGATGTTTTGGGATAGCATTTTAATAAAAAATGATTGAAAAGCTTCAAGGGTGTGTCATGCCAATTTACTGACATTTCATAATTCAGATTTGTTTGGAATTTGGCTTTATTGAATGTGACAATATAAATAAACCAGAGGAGACAATCATGGTTGAAATGCTTGTTTAAGACTTTTATGAACTTTCCTTTTAAAAATGTGCCTTAAATACATCAAGTAGGCATGATAGGCTAGGCTAGTAGCTGTGTAGACATCAAGATTTTTGTAGGACTTGCCATTACAGAGAAATAGGGGCACAAAGGTAAGAGCAATGCATTACAGGTTCTGGAATTATTTACAGCAGCGTTACTAATCCAGATTAAAGGCATGAGAAAGTAATCATGAAGTCCAAATCCAGATTAATAAATCTACAAAAGCTTACTAAACTAACATGAAAAATAACCAAGGAAAGAAATAGAAGGCAGACTTGACATAGGTGTGGCTGACAAATATCAATTTGTAACATCATTTGGCATTGAAATAGGAAAGTTAGGTTTGGTTGTATCTCAGTATGAGTTCTGAAAGCTCATATAAAACCTACTGAACGTTACAGCAATTGAATACCTGGAGATTCTTTCCCATTTTACATAAAACTGCACAGTGGAAGATCAAGAAAGCCAACACTTCCACAATCCCACACCAGTGATCTACAAAGCTTCTGATATAGTTACCTTAGAGTTCGATAAAATGTAATTGCTCCACCTACTTTAAAACCATTCAGAGAGAGGGAGAGGGAGAGGGAGAGGGAAAGGGAGAGGAAGAGGAAGAGGGAAAGGGAGAGGAAGGGAAAA
>NW_021604719.1:2888878-2909514 GCF_004785775.1 Grammomys surdaster
GAGGGAGGGGGAGAGGGAGGGGGAGAGGGAGAGGGAGAGGGAGAGGGAGAGGGAGAGGGAGAGGGAGAGGGAGAGGGAGAGGGACAGGGAGAGGGACAGGGACAGGGACAGGAAGAGGGTCAGGGAGAGGGCAGAGGGAGAAGGGAGAGAGGAGAGAGGAAAGCAAGGGGTTGGGGGGTATGGGACTATCTGGGAAAGTAGAAAGGTTGGCTTGGGAGAACAAATGAAAAGGATGATATATTCATAATCTGCCCACAAGAGATTTACAGCTTTTTTTAAAAAAAAAAAACTTATTGGTTCTTTGTGAGTTTCACATCATGTACCCCAATCCTGTTCACTTCCCCGTTCCCTCATATCCTTCCTTTGCCTTTGCAACCTTCCCCCTGCCTCAAATAAAAGACACACAAACAAACCACCAACCTCACCACCACCACCACCAACAAAAAGCATAGAAGACATCTTCGAGGCTGTCGTGTGTTATGGAGTGTCCCACAGTATATCCCCCTGTCCATACATCTTCACTTTCAAATATTTATTGCAATGGGTCATTGGTTTGGTCCTAGATTCCTGGCTTCTGTGACACCATCAATATTGCATCCTTACTGAGACTCATTTTTTTTTTTTGACTCATTTTTTTTTATCCTGTTGTTGCCCTATGTCATGAAGACCCTGAAGCTTTGGATCAGCAGGACTGACACTTTCACACATCACAACCATTCACAGAGGATATAAATTTGGGGGCGGACCCCCTCAGAGTCCTGGGTCTCGGCCTGGGCTTAGGTGGTAACTGAGATGATCAGCACACAGGCTCCCCTTTATCTGAACCACTAGGTCTATCTCTCCAGCATTGCTCTGTGTAGGTCACTCAATGTCTCCATCAGCAGGAGGCAGGGTCAGCTCTCCTGCTCCCTCAGGGCCAGCTCACCCACATCTAAGCCTCCAGAGCCAGCTCCACTGTGGTACCCAATTGAGGTGCAGGGTCGGATCTCCCACTCTTATTAATCTGGGTTCAGCTCTCCAGCCGGCCTCAGGTGGTGAGGAACAAAGGGGATGTAGAGCATCTGGTTGGGCCATCTCTCCCTTACTTACCCCTGCCCATTCCATTAGGGCCAAATCTACAGTACTGCTCAACAATCTACTCAGCTTGCCAGGGGCAGAGACAGCCCTCCTGCTGTCATGACTTCAGTGTCAGCTTTTCCACAGCATTCTCACCCTTGGGGCTGGCTCACTTGTTCCCCCATCACCAGGGTTAGCTCTGATGTCCTGTCCAAGCAAGGTTCAGGGCCTGTTCTCCTGAGTGTTACAGCTGGTGAGGGGCAGGGCTAGCTCTTCCTAGTTCATGACCCTGTGGGCAGCTTTCATGACTGCCAGAGGTGGTGAGGGGGTAGGAGTGGTATAAGGTGGAGCAGAATATTGATTGGCTATTTGTGCTTCCTTCATGAACCAAGTATTTAATTGGCCCATTTATTGATTGGCTATTTATTGATTAAATTGGGGCATATCTTAGGGTTTCTATTGCTGTGAAGAGACACCATGACCACAGCATTTTTTTTAATAACATAAAATGTTTAATTGGGGCTGGTTTACAGTTCAGAGGTTTAGTCTGTTATTGTCAGGGCAGGAAACATGGTAACGTACTGGTAAGTAGTTGTGGTGCTAGAGAAGAAGCTGAGAGTTCTATATCATGATCCTCAGGTAGCAGCAGGAGAACTGACATCAGCTTCTGAGATCTCAAAGCCTGACCAACAATGATATACTTTCCCCAGCAAGGCTATATCTACTCCAATAAGGCCACCCCTCCTAATAGTGCCCTCCTTGTGAGTTAAATATTTAAACACAGGACTCTATGGGGACAATTCCTATTCAAACAACCTCAGGGTGTTAAATTTTGCAGTTCTTTACATATTGTAGATATTAACGTGCTGTTTGAAGTATAGCTGCCTAAGATCTGCTCCTACTTTGAAGGTTGTGTAGTCACTTGGTAGATTGCTTTCTTTGTTGTATGGAGCTTTTTAATTTCATGTAATCCCATTCTTGGGGCTACTTACTGTCAGGGCCTTTTTCCAGAAGGTCTTGCTTGTGTTTATTCTTAAAGTCCTTTAGCATTTTAAGCTTTAAATTAAGGCATTTGATTCATTGTGAACTGATTTTGGGGTAGGTGAAAGAAATCTAATTTTTTTTCATGTGGGAATTCAGTTTTGTGAGCACTATTTGTTAAATGGGCTGTCTTTTTATACAGTGGTGTGTGTGTGTGTGTGTGTGTGTGTGTGTGTCTATATTACCACACCTATCTGGATTTACTTCTGGGTCATCTGTCCTGTTCCATTGGTCTACATATCTGTACCATGTCATTTTGGCTAGTACGACTCTGGAATATAATCTGAGGTCAGGTTTTGTGATACTGCCCAACAATTTTTTTTTCTTGCTTAGAATTGCTTTAGCTGTTTGAAGGCTTTTTTGTTTCCATATAAGACTTTGGATTGATTTTTTTTTTTTAGTTCTTTGAAGAATTTCATTGAAATTTGATAGGAAATAATTTTCTAGATTATAATTTAGCATTATAGCAATTTAGCAATATTAATTATGCTAGCCAGAAGCATGAGAGGCCTTTTCATTGTCTAATAAACATCTTTTTTCAGTGTCTGGAAGGTTTCTGTGTAGGTTTCATTTCCTGTTAGTTTTATTCCTAAGTACCTCATTTTATTTTAAACTATTATGAACAGGATATTTTTTCTCTAGTTATTTGCCCAATAGAAATGAGAGCACATCTTTACACAAGGATTTATACTCAAGTATACATGGCAGCTTTATTCTGAATAAGATCAAACTCTCCATAAATAATTGGCAAATGATGTAAAATCTATGTCATGAAATTCTGCTCAGTAATAAATGAATAGCATTCTAATACATGTAACAGAATATATAACTCTGGAAGTCATTCAGTTCCCTTGTAGAAACCAAATAAAAAAAGAATATAGGCTGTATTCTTCCATTTATGTGAAATTGAAAAAAAATGCTTGTATATAGATCAGTGATGACTGCCTGAATCCTGGAGTAGAGCTGACATGAGTAGTTGTTGGTTGTAGAGGGTATGTAGGAATTTATAAGATAGATCCATGTTTAGCCTTGATTTTAGTGGTGGCTGAATAGGTGTATATATCTGTCAAAATTCATAGCACTGTATAAGTAATGTCTGCATCTTATTATGAGTGATTTTTCCCCATATAAAGTTGGTAATTCCCCTCTGAAAATTTAGTACCTATCATTCTTCCTTGACTGACTATTTATATTTTCACAAACATACACATAGAAATTGCAGGGTTGTTTAAGCAGAGCTATTTGTCTACTACAACACAGCTCTTAGAAATTGGCTTCTTCTTGTTAAAAATAAACATCACAAAGTTCCATTTATGGTACCACTTATGCTTAACCAGAATCTAATAAGATATATCCTGCTGGATGGTCCCAGGGAAGACAGTATTGGAATGCCATGACACATAGGTGAAATTCCCACACATGTTTTACAAATACAAGAGAATGACTGGTTTATAGAATAGGAAATAGATGAAACATAACACTTGGGGATTCATTCAATTCTAAACTTAAGAGATCCCAAGAGACTCAACCATATGACAATTTTCCCAGACACAGAGAAGGCTTATCCCACTCTAATTTGTATTATTGAATAAGAGCAAGATAAGGATGCCCATAAGTGATGAAAATGGCTGTCTCAGCTTCTGTTTCCCGTAATGAAGTTAAAGCACAAAATGAAATTCACATTATAGTGTTTTCTGTGACTCATCCAATAGGCATACTAAGCACATCAAATAGAAACACATTAGAGTACACTGTGTTTATTTCCTTTTCTTCATATTTTTTTAATTTGTGTGACTTAGCTTTGTTTTATGAAGAAAAATACAAACTTTATCAGCTATTCAAGTAATAAAGAAAAATAAGTAAAATCACACCAGAGTCCCCTCAGTTATAAATAATGCTAATATTTAGTAAACCTTACTTTAGATCAGTTTTAAAACATACAGATAGACAGGATAGAAAGACATAATTTAGGAAAATTAGGTTACAGGGCATCTGTTTGTTGAAATAAAGTAAAATTTTACTTAACTTTGACTGGATTATATAAAACAGTAAAATTTTTTTGTGCTTTGGTTGTGTTAGGATATTCAGAGCTTGCTGTAGTAGGATAGCTGTGCTTTGAAGGTGTTATATTGTCATGGCTTTTTTTTTTTTTTTACTGTGTTCTTTCTTGGGCCTTTTAGTCCCCAGTTGTCCCTGTTATAGTACATATTGGAAGGGGAGCTAACCTCGATGATCCTGGTGTGACAAGCCTCTGGTGGGTGTCCTTGGGCTATATGGTTTTCTGAATCAGCAGGTCTGAAAAAAGGTGGGTGGAGAGGTGGCAGAATAGTGGAAGTTCAGTGGGGGTATCAGGCTGCTCAGAAAGCTGGGTGTGCCCCAGAGGACTCAGAGGGTGGGGAAGATGGGTACAGGAGGAAATCTAACCTGTATGGTTCCCAATCAGCAGGTCTGATGAAGGTGAGCAGAGAGGTGGCAGGACGATGGAGGTCCAGCGGGGATAGCATTATGCTCATGGCAGTGGGTTTTCCCCAGAGGACTTAGTGGGCAGGGAAGATGAGACACTAAAATTAAATTGAGAGACAGTAATAAGTTTCATGCTGTTTAACATTTTCTTTCTTAAGGCATTCCCATATAGCTAAGAAAAGATTTGAAAAACCTAAGATGTGAAAATATATGCATGCCCCTTCCCTCAGTCTCTGCATATATGAAGGTCATGAGGTACAAATGTCCATTCACTTGACATTGTGCATATGTCTCAGTTTTTTTTGTATATGTGCTCTTGTTTATAAAAAATTATATCTCTTTGAAGCTGGACTCTAAGAATTCTCCCATAAATTGAGTGTGTGAATTTGGCAAAAGGAACCTTTGAATCAAAGTTTCTGTTGAAAATGTAGAAACCTTGTTGTAATTTTTTTATGGTTATTGCTCTGTAGAAATCTAAGAATAGTCTGAATTTTTAAACTCTAAAATGACTTGCTTTACTAGTATCAATGTTTACCTGATTTCTCTATAGACTTGACACTCAGTGACTTGATTAATGCTTCAAGATAATTATTCTGCATTTTTTAACATATGGTATAACTTTTAAAAAAATACAAATTTAAAGTTTGTTTGATTCTATGAAAAATTGCTGATGTATTTAGTATGTCAACACTGATGTTTGTAGGTAGTCTTTGTCATATTTTAGGCTTTTTTGTGTGTGTGTTTGGCTTCAAATTTTAATTTGAATTGATTATTCAATTTATAATGTCTTCTTGAATTTGAGGTCGTATTGTATTGATAGCTTTCCTAAAGGAACTAATTTGCTTTCCTCTACCAGAGAACTTAGTTATAGCTGTGTGGTATTTCTATATACCACTGGGTTTAATTTGCTAATACTTCAGAGTTTTGTGTACATTTATGAGTGGAAATTATGAATATTAATCAACATTGGCAATAAACATGGGACTGGGAAGACTCAGAGGATGAAGTGCATGCTCTGTAAGCATGAAGAACTGAGTTTGAATCCATAGTAGTCACATAAAAATCTAGTATTGCAGCTTGTGTCTACAGTTCCAGCACTGAGTGAGTGAAGATAAATGAATTCCTAGAACTTTCTGACCAGCCAATCTAGCCAAATTGAGGATCCAGGTTCAGGGGGTAACTGTACTTCAAAGAAGTAAGGTGGATCCAGAGCACACCGTATGCCCAAGGTTAGGCAGCTATGGTAGTGTGAATAATCATGGGCCCCTTAGGCCTACTGGGAGTGGCGCTATTAGGAAGTGTGGCCTTGTTGAAATAGGTGTGGCCTTATTGGAGGAAGTATGTCACTGAGGGGGTGGGCTTTGAGGTTTCTCAATCTTAAGCTAGGCCCCTTGTCACTCTCATTGTCATTGCTAATCCAGATGTAGAACTCTCAGTTACTTCTTTAGCATGATGTCTGTCTGTACCCCACTATGCTTCCTGCCTTGATGATAATGGACTAAACCTCTGAACCTGTAAGCTAGCCCATATTAATTGTTTTCCTTTATAAGAGTTGCCTTGGTCATGGTGTCTCCTCATATCAATAGTGATATCATATCACTGACTAAGACAGTAACCAACACAAACTATATTCCATAGACTTAGAAAAAAGAAAGAGAGAACATGAAGTTAGGTGGGTAGGAAGCTGGGAGGATCTGGGAAGAGTTAGGGGTATAAAGATGATCAAAATACATGGGGGCCATGTAGATTTCTGTGATCTGTGATGTTGGTGGTGGCCATGTTTATGTCCATGATTTGAACTCCTGCTGGAAGCCGGGGAGATGTCCATGACACTGGAGGCCATGTTAATGTCCATGATCATGCCTGAAGCCATGTTGGTATCCCTGATTTGTGATATTACTGGGGGCCATAATGATGCCCATAGCTTATGTTGGTGTTCATGGTCTATGCTCCTGTTGGAGACAATCTTGATATCTGTGATCCATGCTACTGCCAGAAATCATGTGAAAATCCATGTTTTGTGCTATCCCCAGTTGTATGGGCAAGGAAGGTTCTGCTGCAGTGGTTTCAATGACTCTAGACTCATAATTCAGAATGAGAGAGATTGGAAGTTTCTGCAACACCCACCCACCCATCATACCAAAAAGTAACAGTTTATACAAGAAGCTATTGAAGTGAATCCTTAAAAATTGTAATGAAGATGCTGAAGTGTAGCTCTTCACGGTTCATGACTTCTGGTGGTGAGATGGGAAGGACTCAATTATTTTTAAGGCCCTGGCCACTGGGAATTTGACCATGTTCCAATGAGTATATGGGCAACACAAATTGTACTTGGTGTATTTATTTTTCTTTCTTGGGGGGAAACATAAGAGTAGGATGGTCTCTGCGAGGAATGGGAAGGGAGTGTGATTGGGGTACTTTATGAAATTCCCAAACAGTTGATAGAAATACTGTATTAGAAAAAAAAAGATTATCAAAATATATTGTATGACAGTCTCAAATAATTAATAAAAACATTATTAAAAATAAGATGGAGAGTAACTTAGGAAGATATCTGACATTGGCATCTGCCGTCTACATGCACAGCGACATGTACATATACATGCATGTACATGTGCACAAACATAATCCATTCTCACAAAATACTAACGTTAAAAATATTAACTTTATAAATATCAATCTCTTTAACTGTCTTCTGAACTATCACACTGAACATTTAAATATTTAAAAATGGTCTATTTCAACATGCCTACTATCTTAGTTAGAGTTTCTATTGCTGTGACAAAAACTGTGACCAAAAGTAAACTGGGGAAGAAAGGGTTTGTTTCTGCTTACCTGTCCCGATTACAGTACATCATGAAGAGAAGTCTAGACAGGAACTCAGACAGGTCAGGAACCTGGTGGTGGGAACTAATCCAGAGGCCGTGGAGGAGTGCTACTCACTGGCTTGCTCCTCATGGCTCGCTCAGCATGCTGTTCTGTAATACTCAGGACCATCATCTCATAGTGGCGCCACTCAGTCATCTGGACTCTCTCCTTTCAATCACTAATTAGGAAATGCTCCATAGGTTTGCCTACAGGTCTGTGTTATAGGATCATTTTCTGAATTGTGGCTGCCTGCTCTCAGATAACTCTATGTCTGATTGACGAAATGAACAAATAACAACAAAAACCAAGCAAGCAAGGAAAACAAACAGAAAACAAACATAACATTTACAAATTCCACCCATAAAAATTCTCTGATGTGTTTTAAAGTAGCAGACTAAAAGAATTATTTAGTCTTTTCATTATTTCTTGTTGTCAGATTTTTCTGCTTTTGGAGCAGTCTTGGCTCCTTCTAATTCACTTAAAATCCATCCATTTTTCTTAGTACTTAAAAGCTATTGACATAGAATTCAGGTGATATTCTCATATGCTTTTGACCTCTTCTGATATCACAATCACATCTAATTTTATCATTTTTTCCCCTTTACACACAGGGCTCAGAACACTCATTTATTTTATTCCCTTATTAGAAGCAACTTCTGTTTTCTTTTTATTATTCATATTATTTCTTTAACTTTTAACTTAACATTCTTATATCTGCTTATTTCCTTTTTATTTACTCCATAGATTGAATTTCAATGTATTACTTTGCAAACTTACATTATTTCTCCTATTTTTTTTACTTACTTTTATAGAAGGCTGTTCTAGTTTCTGGCTTGAGTAATGAACAAAAGTTAGGCTTATGTTAGATCCTGTTTATGAGTAACTTGTTTTTATAATATTTTACTTTTAGCTTTTATTTCTTTCTCTAATTCTGAAGGCTTAATTTTTTTTCAAGACAGAGTTTGAAGGCTTAATTCTTATCACTTATGTAACTTCTTTAAACTACTTAATCTCTTTATGGAATTCCTTTTATAGAATTAGTTAGCTTTCTGCAATTTCTTTGAGACTATAAACAATGATCACTCTAAACACTTCTAGAATTTCTATTTCCTTCTGTAAATGTCTGTCTATCAAGCCTCCCTCTGATGTACATTGTGGACAACTTAAATAGCCCTGCCAAAGTTCCTGCCTCACACCTGTGTTTCTTATTTCTGAATGACTCCCTGTGGGGGACATTTGAGGATATTTTTCATGCCTGTAGTTCTTAGCAACCCAGCTCACAATCAGCAGAAATGCATTTGACTGCTGTCAACTTCTCAGGAAGTTCAGGTCTTTCTTCTAGCATGGTCTTGGCACAGCATAATCACTTGTTTTACACCACAATATCAGAATTTTACTGGTTGACTGTAAATTTATAGTTAGAAGTTCTCTGTTATTTCCCACAGAGCCTTCAGATAGCAATGGTTCTCTAGTATAAGTGTTGAAGAGGCAGGTAGAATTAAAGCTTTGGAAATATGTCAGCCAATTCTGAAGTCTTTACTTATTGAGAAACTGGAATTCACTTGAGAATAAAGAAGGGCAAAGCATTTATACCAAAGGAAAGTAACTTATTTGGATTGATTTTGTTGTTATTTTGAGTCTTAGACTCTATGCCTCATTTATATTTATATTTTGTTAGTTAAAATGCTTCATATAATGAAGGTGGTATTTACTTCTGTCTGGCATTTGGATCATTGTTTTTCTAAGTAGAGATTTAGTAGATGACCTGAGTGATCTGTTTCAACATTTATAACCAAAAGTCTCTGTGTGTTTTCAAAAGTAAACAAGTTGATTTCTTCCACTCAACAGACTGGAGAAGATGCTGTGTTGTAGGCAGCTGGCCCAGAGCTGAACCTTGAGATCAAATGGGCAAGGGGCATTCTGTTGGCCCTCAGCTCCAAATCATTGTGTCTGTGCTTTGTTTGGTAATACTGGGTCTGCAATTCTACAAAAACTAAATTCTTTGTTGTCTGTTATTTTTATTTTAGGACTGACTAACAGCACCGGGGAGAAGACAACAGGGTTAGGGCATGGACGAGGGGCACAGTCTCAGAGTTGCTTCCTATCCCTACCAATGTACCAATAGTGTCCTTCATAATAGCAGTATACTTGGTTCAATACTAGCATTTATTTCCATATTTCAAAAATCAGCCTCAGTGTTATCCCTCAGATACAGTGGCATCAATCATATGGCAGCTACTCACTAGAGATCTGACTCAAAATTAACCATGGCATTATATGTGGAAGGATGATGTGTGTGTGTGTGTGTGTGTGTGTGTGTGTGTGTGTGTGTATGTGTGTGTATATGCATAACTTGAGTAAAGTTTACCGATGTTTGAGGCTAATAGTTTATGGCAAAGATCAGAGAGTAAGGAACTATAAAATAGTGTCAGTAAATATTAAGGAAAGAAGGGAGAGAGGGTCTTGGGTTTCCCATCCTACAATTCCTGTTTGGATACTTTTTACGTGATACTGTTACCAAAAACTCTATTGCTAGCTTTCTGAGATGATATTTAACAATATTGTGAAGCAAATATAATATGACAGCTGACAATGGAAACAGTAATACAGAGTGAGGAGAAGGATCTAGCTTCAGAAACAAAGTCCTCAGGGAAACATAAAACAGGAACAAGTTCAGCAATTTCATAGGGCATCTTCTACATGTAGACTACTGGAATAGACATCAGAGTCTAGCCTTTGGTTAGGAAGCACCAGCCAGTATGAGGCCACATCCAGGTGGAGACAGCCAGCTCCAGGGCCTGATGTGCTTATAAGGTTGACATTATCATTATTACCTCAACAAAAACATTTTAAACACTGCTTTTTCCAAGTTGTTTTTCCTTCCATCTTTCAGTGTGTGTGCATATAGCAGTTCTGTGCACCTAGAATCTGTAGAGTATTTTTCTTTAATGATGAACGTGTTATCTGCAGCTTTTAATCATCCTGAAATTTGTCAGATGGAAAATAATGATTTTTATGTAGCTAGTGAAGCTTGCCTTGGTGTTTCGATACTCTTGTGCTGAAGGCCAGTAGCTTGGAAATAGTTCCATCTTGTACATAAATAGACAAACATGTATTTAATGGCTATTTGATAACTTTCCTTCTTATTAGTTCTTTGAGAATTTCATGTAATGTATTTTGACCATATTTACCCCCAAACTGCTCCCAGATCTTTGCCTCTTCTATTTTAAAATCTCATCAAGTGCAGTTACTGCTGCTAATATCTTCTCAGATGTATGGTCTTCCACTGGAGTGTAGTTAACATACTCAAGGTCAAATCCTTAAGGAAAGCTCACTCTCCGTCCCTAGAGGCTATCGATTACCCAGAGTTTTTCAGCTATGAGTATGGCTTTGTTTCTACCTTTTTTCTCCATGCTAAGATTTTGTCTGGCTTGAGCTTGTACAGATCTTATGCTGTCACACCATTGTGAGTTCTAATATGCAACTGCCCTGCTATGTCTGAAAACGCTCATGTGATCATCCACTGTCTCCGGATCTTAGACTCTTTCTGATTTCTGTTCTACAATCATTCCTGAACCTTTGGAAGATGAGTATAATATAGATGCCCAAGTTTAGGCTAAGTGTTCCTTAGTCTTTCACTCTCTGCACCTTGGTTAGTTGTGAATCACTGTTAGTCACCATCTACTGGAGAAATGTACTTCTCCAATGAGGGTTGAGAGATGTAGAACATGTGTAGGTACTTTTGCTCACAGAGAAGCACCAGAGAAATTAGGAATGTTAAATACTTGGAGTTGTCTCTTCAAAGGGGGACATGTATAACCCATTTTCTTCCAAGAAGGGTGGGAATGGATGTGGTTAATAGACTGGTGAACACACTGGCTCCCCAAGACTCTTATGACCATCTCAGTCAATCTATAGTGCTATCATCCTGGGGATCATTATCATGAGTGTTGGAGGCACAGTGGTCCTTGCACTCAGAGAGAAGCACTAAGACAACCAGAGATGTTAATCATGCAGGGATGTCTCCTTAGTGGAGGAGATAAAATCAAGTAACTGTATTCCATCCAGAAAGGGGACAGTAGAGATTATTAACAGCTTGGTGATCTGTTTGCTATCTGTGGAGGCAGAACTTACCCACTTTTTCTATAAAGGCAGACTTCATCTGAATTTTCCTGAATGGTTATTCTAGATATTTTCTTCCTTAGACCCATCCTAAGTATATATACCCGTACTAAGGGTATACGCCACAAGTACTTTCTCTCTCTCTCTCTCTCTCTCTCTCTCTCTCTCTCTCTCTCTCTTACATTTTTTAATTATTTACTTTTTTCAAATCGTAATTTTTACTCATTCACATAGGGGTTGTAAACACAAAAAGGCAGGACGTGGGGAAGGGGATGACACTGGAGCGTGAGTGTTCAGGGGGAATACAGATATCTTTCAGAACAGGGTATAGGCTGGGTGAAGGTTGAGGGGACAGGTGGCTATGACTCTGCCTATGATTCACTTGTGGGTTCTATAGCTAAAGGGCCTAGAACCTAATGTGGTCTCTGACCAATAGCATAGACACCAGCAGGCTAGAAAGTACTTGTGCTTATCTAAGTTGGTACCAACTATGCTATTGGTCAGAGACCACATTAGGTTCTAGGCCCTTTAGCTATAGAACCGACCCTCATGGTCTCAGTGTAAAAGGGTTTCTATGTAACCACACTGTAAGCAGTATTGTATACTTGGAATTAGACTGATTGGATTTATTGTTGCCTGGAAACTTTATCCCAATTTTACTGTGTTTTAAATATGCTGACAATGAAGCTCCTGGCAATAGAGTCCCTGAAGTCTGATCCAGGTTGAGGAAGTCAATCTGCACACAGTTTCCATCTTACCTCTTCACATGATTTGCTTTCCTGTATGATACCTTCAGGGAACCCCTCTCTTATGCATGTTTACCTTGAGCCTGTGTCTTCAGTTAATCTATAGAACTCATCTTAATGGAAGATGTTACTTGTATTTTATAAGAGTTTTCATCAATCATGCCTTAAGCTTTGTTGTGCATTTAGGATCAAATTAGTTGTCACAGAAACCTTTTTCCCAACTTGTGTCATGTTAAGTATACCTAAAATAAGCTGCCTGGTGTCAGACTCTTGAAGTTTGAACCAACACTGGCTCCTAAGTCTTGTTGAACTGGACTGTCTTCTTTCCTCACATAGATCACTACATTCCTGGCTGTGGTATTTTCAGAGATCCCCATGGGGAGATGCACTAATCTGTGGGGATGAAGATAAGTCATTAAGAGTTGATCTTGTCACAATGATGCAACATGTGAAGACTCTGTTGACAGCTATATTTGTCACTGCTGGCCTGGATACACAGGTGCTCTGCACGGGGTGAACATAACTGAATACAGTAACAATCCCTGCCAATAGGGGTGAGTAGGGGATGTTCCGAGCTGTCCTTAGAAGACCTATACAGACACATTGCTGGCCTGCCTTCCTCCTTCAACAACCTTGAAGCCTCAGGCTGTGTTTGTATCTGTCAACCTGGATTCACAGACAGGCGCCTAGCATAACTGTCCTCTGAGAGGCTCTATCCAGCAGCTGACTGAACCAGATGCTGTGACCCATAGCAAAATATCAGATGGAGCATGGAAAGTCTTGTAGAAGAGTTAGTTAGAGAAGGATTGAGGAACTGGAAGGTAACAGGAATCCCACAAGAAGACCAATAAATTCAACTAAACTGGACCATTGGGGGTTCCCAGAGATTGAACTACCACCCAAAGAGCATAAAAAGAACGGACCTAGGCCCCAACTTGTCACATCTGTAGCAGATATGCAGTTTGGTCTTCATGTGGGTCCCCTAACAACTGGAGTTGGGGCTTACCCTGACTATGTTGTCTGCCTATAGATTCTGCTCCTCTAACTAGGCTGTCCTGTCTGGCCTCAGAGGAAGAGGATGTACCTTGTCATGCAGTGACTTGAGGTGCCAGGGTAGGTTGGTCCCCTAGGAGGGACCTCCCCCTTCTCAGAGGAAAGGAAGGGAAGATTGGGGGAGGGGCCACATGAGGGAGGGACTGGGAGAGGGGTGTGTGTGATTGGCATATAAAGTGAATAAATAAATCAATTAATGACAAAAAAAGTGTTGGTCTAATTCTATGGTCATTTACCAGAATAATAGCAGATTCTCCCCTACAGACTATGACTTGTCAAGCCACAGTTTCCTGGACTGATAGTCATATCAGGTATGAATTCTATCTTGTGAAGTTTGCCTTAAATCCAGTCAGAATGTTAATTTCACGATTGAGTCACTGGGCATATATGGCCACATTGGCCATTGATATTGCTTACAGTTCACAGGTAGACAATAGTGACTATACATTTGTCTTCCAGTAAGTGTGCATAGCACCTTCCAGCACCATGAGTGCTCCAGATCAGTACCAACTTGATTTCTTCATGTTCTATAGTTCAAATATGTGCTGTCTTCAGCAACAGGATTTTACCATTAAGTTCTGGAGGGTAACTGACAGCATTGGCAATTGGCTATAATGTTTGAAGATTTATGGTACCTCACTGGCCAACAGCTCCAAAAGAGGTAACCCAATCCTGTGGTTTTAATGTGTTTTCTTGTGGTATCCCACCAGGCCATTGTTATCTCATTAATGGTAACTGCATTTGAAATAAATGTGTGCATATATTTTATATGTGTCTACAGTAATGGGTTTCCATATGACTTTTTCAAAAAAATGTCAATGTTAGTCATCGTCTCTATATATCCTCGTCTACTCCCCCCTCCATCCCTGACCCAATGTTTCCTGTGTCATTACCCCCTTTATACCACTGCATCCAATCTCTGCTCCCTTGAAGCTCATTACTAATTTTCTAATCTCTATGATTATACTAAACCATACACACATAGATGACAAATCTAAGCTAAAAATCCATAAATAAGAGAAAACATATGGCATTAGTCATTCTGGTTCTGTGTTACCTCATTCAGAATGCTTGTTTCTAGTCAGTCTATTTACTTAAAATGTCACAATTTCATCTTTCTTAGGAGCTGACTTACATTCCATTGTATGCATGTACCACATTTTCATGATCCATTCATAAGTTGACAGGTATCTTGGATGTTTCCATTTTCATGTTATATGAACAGAGCATTAAGCGTTAGAGATGAGCAAGTATTTCTATAGCAAGATATAGAGTCATTTGGGTATATGTCCAATTGTATAGCTAGATTATGAGGTAGGTCTATTTCTAGCCCACAGAGGAAATTTTAATACTAATTTCTACAGTGGCTAGACCAGTTTTTATTCTTATCAGCAGTTAATAACTAACCCCCTTCCCACATCCATGCCAAAATTTGTTATCATTCTTTGTATCTTGGTCCTTTTAACTCTGGTAGATGACATCTTAAAGTAGTTTTAGTTTACGTTTTCCGATAGCTAAGGATGTTAAACATAAAAAATATTTCTCAGACTTCAGAGTTTCATCTTTTATGAGCTCTGTTTAGTTCTAGATCCCATTTTTCAATTGGGTTGTTTCCTTTCTTGATGTTTAAACTTTAAAATCTTTGTAAGTTAACCTTCTAGACTAGATACTAACTAGATACTGACCTTCTAATAGATGGAGGTAAAGAATTTTTTTTTTTTTTTTTACCCACTGTACTGGCTGGTTGTGTGTGTCAACTTGACACAAGCTCGAGTTATCATAGAGAAAGGAGCATTTTCTCAATTGATGATCAAGGGTGGTACCATCCATGGGCTAGTAGTCTTGGGTTCTATAAGAAAGCAGGCTGAACAATCCAGGGGAGGCAAGCCAGTAAGTAATCTTCCTCCATGGCCTCTGCATCAATGCCTGCTTCCTGACCTGCTTGAGTTCCAGTACTGACTTCCTTTGGTGAGTGGAAGTGTAAGCTGAATAAATCCTTTCCTCCCCAACTTGCTTCTTTGTCATAATATTTTGTGTAGGAATAGAAACCTTGACTAAGACATTTATTCTGTAGGATGCCTATTGGTTGAAATACAGTGTCTTTCACCGTATAGAAGCCTTCATATAGAGCATGTCAGATACACTAATTTCATTAATTGTTGGTGTTAATGCCTGTGGCTACTGTGGCCCTGTTCAGAAAGTCACTATTTTAATGAGTTCAAGCCTATTCCCTATTTCTCTTTCAGCAGATTCAGGATCTCATGTCTTATGTTGAGGTCCTTAATCCATTTGAAGTTTGTTAAGTGTAATACAGATCTATTTTCATTCTTCTACATGTAGCTATCCAGTTTGACAAGCACCATTTGTTGAAGATTGTGTCTTTTTGCCAATGTGTATTCTCAGGCTGTTTATCAAAACTCAAGTAGCTGTAGGAGTGAGAACTTCCTTAATTCTTTTCTTCATTTCTATAGAACACTATATTAATAAGATTAAATAAAATAACAAATTCTTTACTTCTGTAAATTGAGCTTGGCTGAAGTGACTTTTAAAACATTTACTTTCAAAAAGTCACTGCATTGCAATGCAAAATATTTTAAAATTTATATAGTCCCAAATGCTGCTGATACTTGGGTCTAGATCCTGTGTTACTGAAGTTGGGTTAATTTTTTTTTTTTAACCTATCTTAACGTCTTGATGGGGATTCCTTGTGATATCTCTGTGTGTCCCTGGCTGTCCTGGAATTCACTCTTTAGACCAGGCTGGCCTCGAACTCACAGAGATCCACCTACCTCTGCCTGCCAAGTGCTGGGATTAAAGGCACTTGCCACTATTGCACAGCTTTGACAACTGTATTATTACTCTTTAGGATGTCTTTGGCTATCTGTGGTCTTTTGGTTGTATTTTTTTAAAAGATTTGTAAAATATAGCATCAAAAATTTAACAGGTATGAAATTAAATATATGGGTTAGTTTTGGCAATATAGTCATTTTCACAATATTAATTCTGCCATGCCAGGAGCATGGAAGGTCTTTCCAAGGCTTTTGTGCATTGGTTTTAGCCTTCCTAATGCAGCAACCCTTAATACAGATCCTTATGTTGTAGAGATGCCCAACCTTGCAATTACTTCATTGCTACTTCATAAGTGTAATTTTGCTAGTTATGAACTTTAATGCAAATATCTGTATTTCCCAATGGTCTTAAATGACTCCTGTGAAAGGGTCACTTGACACCATTCCCCAAAAGTGTTGAAACCCACAGATTGAGACCCTCTGCTCTATTATCTTCTTTAAATTTCATTTTTAATAACCTTGATGTTTTCATTGTAGAGGTATTTTGCTTCTTTGGTTAGGTGTATTCCTAAGTACTTAGTTTTGGAGGGAGTTATTACAAATGAGGTATTTTCTCTAAGAGTACAATGTTGGTATATGTGAGTGGTATTTTTGTTGTTGTTTTTGTTTAAATATTTATAGGCTCTTACAAGATTTTAAGTATGAAATGTTATCATCTGCAGATATGGATAGTTTGACTTTCTTTTGTATTTGGTCCAACTGCATTATAAAAATATTATAAATAGAGATCCCGGGCAGCTGCTCTGCACCCAATCTCACAAAACCCAGAGGAAGTGGGCCTCCCAGGAGCTCTAACTTAGGCAGTATCTTAGGGAAGGAGACAGCAATCCCCCCCGCCAAACAGGGAGTAATTGGGACCCACTAAGACCCAGGAATTCACTCCTGGCCTGGAGCATTGATTCCTTCCAGCCTGGGCCCATGCACTGAGCAGATCTTGGGCCCCAGCTCTAGCCCTAGTAGTAACACTCACCCCACACAGTTCTGAAACAACCAAGATAATAGGAAAGACAGGCTCCAGTAAGAGACAGGGCAGGTAGTGCTAAGGTGATCTAGATGGTGAAAGGCAAGCACAAGAACATAAACATCAGCAACCCAGGGTACTTGGCATCATTAGAACATAGTTCTCCCACACTAGACAGTCTTAATTCTCCATATCACCAGGAAAGCAAGATTCAGATTTAAAATCACTTCAAATGATGATGATAGAGGACTTTAAAAAGGACATAAAGAACACTCTCAAAGAATTTGAGGAGAACACAGGTAAATAGGTAGAAGCCCTTAAAGAGGAATCACAAAAATCCCTTAAAGAATTACAAGAGTACACAACCAAACAGGTGAAGGAATTGAACAAATCCATCCAAGACATAAAAATGAAAGTAGAAACAATAAAAGAAATCACAAAGGGAGACTACCCTGGAGATAAAAAACCTAGGAAAAAAATCAGAAGTCATAGGTGCAAGCATCACCAACAGAATACAGGAGATAAAGTGAGAATCTCAGGTACAGAAGATACCATAGAAAATATTGACACATCTGTCAAAGAAAACACGAAATGAAAAAAGTTCTTAACACAAAACATCCAGGAAATCCAAGACACAATGAGAAGACCAAACCTAAGGATAATAGGTATAGATGAGAGTAAAGATTCCCAACTTAAATATTTTCAACAATATTATAGAAGAAAACTTAACGAACCTAAAGAACGAGAAACCCATAAACATACAAGAAGTCTACAGAACACCAAATAGACTAAACCAGAAAAGAAATACCTTCCGTCACATAATAATCAAAACACCAAATGTACAAAACAAAAAAGAATATTAAAAGCAGTAAGGGAAAAAGGCCAAGTAACATATAAAGGCAGACCTATAAGAATTACACCAGACTTCTCACCAGAGACTATAAAAGTGAAAAGATCCTGGACTGACATCATACATACCTTAAGAGAACACAAATGCCAGCTCAGGCTACTATACCCAGCAAAACCCTCAATTACCATAGATGGAGAAACCAAGATATTCCATGACAAAATCAAATTTACACAATATCTTTCCATAAACCCAGCATTACAAAGGATAATAGCGGGAAAGTTTCAATATAAGGAGGGAAATTTTACCCTAGACAGAGCAAGAAAGTAATCCTCTTCCAACAAATCCAAAAGATGATAGCCACACAAAGATAATTCCACCTCTAATAACAAAAATAACAGGAAGCAACAATCACTCTTCCTTAATATCTCTTAACACCAATGGACTCAATTCCCCAATAAAAAGACATAGGCTAACAGACTGGATAGGTAAACAGGACCCAGCATTTTGCTGCATACAGGAAACTCACCTCAGTGACAAAGACAGACACTACCTTAGAGTAAAAGGCTGGAAAACAATTTTTCAAGCAAATGGTCCTAAGAAACAAGTTTGAGTAGCCATTCTAAAACCTCCAGCCTGAGAACACAAAGGGAGGGACTCATGGCTCTACCTATATAGGTAGTTGAGGGTGGTTTGTCAGGCATCAGTGGCAGTGGAGGGCCTTGGTACCCAATAGTTTGAATTCCCTAGTATTGGGGAATTTGAGAACAGGGAGGCAAGAATGGGAGGATGGTGGGAGCACACGTTCATAGAAACTCCCAGAATTATATGGGTTAGATAGGATATAACAGGCCACCAGAAGACTAGATTCTGGAATTCAAACAAAAAATATCTTGATACTAAAATTTGTTTTGAGAATTGTATATTGCAGAATATACAGCCTTAATGTATCTACTCATGAAGCAAGCTTAGCAGACCTGCTCAAACCTCTGATGTCTTGGAATCTCAGCTGAATGCAGTGAAGACACAGACATCAATGGTTTATCAATTTACTCTTCCCCCCCACCTCTCTTCTAATATCTCAATGACTATAGTCAGCTTGAAGAAGTTAATGAAGAGTCGGCGCCCCTATTCCCTGGGCTTGGGGACTGAGGTGGTTAATATTGTTTTTTCTAGGGAAAAGTAGTGGTTTTGTTGGAACAGGGAGGAATAGCTAGGATTTATTGCATAGCCATAATGTATTGGTAGAAGTCTGTATAATTGTTATTAACCTGAAGTTATAATTTCTTAAATGGTACAAAATTTGCTTTGATTTCAAATTTAAGGTTTTCATTGGTACGAGTTTCTTATTGATATAGAAGTGAGATTAATATTGTTACTCTCATAGGCATTGTGCCTATTTAACACATTTAGGAATACAAGGCTTAGGCCCAGTCTTTACTTAACATTTTTAACTGATTTTAGATGGATAGCCTGTGAGTTAAGGGCCTATAGCAAATTCATGGCTCTGAGTTTATTGTTAGGGTGTTTTCTATATCTTATTTAGAAATAGCTGAGAGGAGTTAACAGACAACAGTCCAGATTGCCTTACATGGATAGTTGGTTTTCAAAATGTCAGAAGTCCACAGAATTGATGTTACAAACATTTCTTCCTTTAGGTTCATTTTGATTAGACACCTATCTGCTACTGACAGCTTCCTGTCTTGGATTCTAAGAAGAAATTGAGCATTTTTGGAGTTACTCCAGTTGTGGTGAGGAAGCCACTAGGCAAGAATTGCCTCTTTTCATCTACAAATTGCTGTCCTGAAATGGACACACTTGCACAATATTCGAGTGATTATATCTGCCAAGACAAAGTAATCAGCCCTTAATAATTCTGCATCACTAGGTTGTCAGATGATCCTGGGCCAGAAGGCTGAAGATCGGATGCTCTAATGTTTTGTAGTATAGGGACTGTCCAATTGTTCAGCAGTCTCTATAAACTGGCTAAGTTTTAGAAGCTATGCTTTGTGCTTCCTATAATTTCAGTTAATTCAGTCATTCTTGATTTCTGACGGGATTGAAGACTTATCGTCTCATAGCCAATCCTGGCTATTTACTTTGAGAGGATGGTTTTCAGCTGTCATTCATTGTAAAGCCAAGAAAACAGCCAGGTTCAGAACTAAGTCTTTTAGTTAGGAGAGATGACAGAGGTTCTAGTTAGTAAAAAAAAAAAAAAATGATGGACTGAGTATTAGGTCTATCTTGTACTTTCCTGATATAAATTGGTATAGTTATGCTCTAATTGTATTTTGAGAGATTTTATTTTAACAGGAAGTGTGATATGTAGGAGAAGCTATGGTGGGAGGAGTCAAGAGAGGAAGAGGAGGAGTAAGAAGAGGAGGAGAAGCTAGGAGATGAGAGAGGGGGTGTTGAGGTGGGGTGGGGAGGGGAACATGGAGGCAGATGTTTGCGTGTCTCTGCCAGTCAAAGATAATTGGTATATCTAGGTTGGGTATTGGGTTATACGTCTGATTGTATGGGCATCTTGTTTTTGGGCATTACCAAACTTATAAAGCCTTTGATTAACATTTTTAAAAAATAGAAAATAAAATAAATGTTTTAAATAAAAAAATCATATATAGCTTCCT
>NW_021604719.1:2909524-2915052 GCF_004785775.1 Grammomys surdaster
CTGACTCCTGAGTCATCCTAGAGGAGCCACTGCACTCAGAGCAGCCGAGGAGCCACTGCATTCAGAGCAGCAGACACCAAGATTAGGATCATAAGACTACAGAGACATCTGGACTCTGAGGAGCTCTGCAACAAGCAAGATAACTGGAAATACAGACTCCAGTCTTACACAGTGAGGGCAGGCAACACCAGAGTTAACCAGATGGCAAACAAAAGGCAAGCGCAAGAACATAAGCAACAGAAACCAAAGTTTCTTGGCATCATCAGTACCCAGTTCTCCCAATATAGCAAGCCCTGAACACCCCATCACACCTGAAAAGCAGGATTCAGAATTAAAATCACTTCTCATGATGATGATAGAGGATTATAAGAAGGAATTAAGTAACTCCCTTAAAGAAATACAGGAGAGTACAAGTAAACAGATAGAAGCCCTTAAAGAGGAATCACAGAAATCCCTTAAGGAATTGCAAGAAAACACAAAGAAGGAATTAAACAAAAACATTCAGGATTTGAAAATGGAAATAGAAACAATAAAGAAAGCTCAAAGGGAGACAACCATGGAAATAGAAAACTTAAGAAAGAGATCAGGAGTCATAGACGCAAGCATCACCAACCGAATACAAGAGATAGAAGAGAGAATCTCAAATGCAGAAGATACGGTAGAAAATATTGACACAGTTGTCAAAGAAAATGCAAAATGCAAAAAACTCCTAACTCAAAACATCCAGGAAATCCAGGGCACAATGAGAAGACCAAACCTAAGGATAATAGGTATAGATGAGAATGAAAAGTCCCAACTTAAAGGGCCAGTAAATATCTTCAACAAAATTATTGAGGAAAACTTCCCTAACCTAAAGAACAAGATGCCCATAAACATACAAGAAGCCTACAGAACACCAAATAGAATAGACCAGAAAAGAAATACCTCCCGTCACATAATAATCAAAACATCAGATGCACAAAACAAAGAAAAAATACTAAAAGCAGTAAGGGAAAAAGGTCAAGTAACATACAAAGGCAGACCTAT
Source organism: Grammomys surdaster (assembly GCF_004785775.1). Classification (NCBI taxonomy): domain Eukaryota; kingdom Metazoa; phylum Chordata; class Mammalia; order Rodentia; family Muridae; genus Grammomys; species Grammomys surdaster. The sequence goes on from NW_021604719.1 coordinate 2,910,551, forward strand.
AAGAATTTCACCAGACTTCTTACCAGAGACTATAAAAGCCAGAAAAGCCTGGACGGACATCATACAGACCCTAAGAGAACACAATTGCCAGCCCAGATTACTATACCCAGCAAAACTCTCAATCACTATAGATGGTGAAACCAAGATATTCCATGACAAAACCAAATTTGCACAATATCTTCCCACAAACCCAGCACATCAAAGGATAATTGATGGAAAATGCCAACACAAGGAGGGAAACTACAACCTAGAAAAAGCAAGGAAGTAATCTTCCAACAACCCCAAAAGAAGATAACTATACAAACATAACTTTACCTCTAATAGCAAAAATAACAGGAAGCCACAATCATTTTTCCTTAATATCTCTTGACATCAATGGTCTCAATTCCCCAATAAAAAGACGCAGACTAGCAGACTGGATACACAAACAAGACCCAGAATTTTGCTGCATACAAGAAACGCACCTCAGTGACAAAGACAGACACTACCTCAGAATAAAAGGGTGGAAAACAATTTTCCAAGCCAATGGTCCCAAGAAACAAGCTGGAGTAGCCATTCTAATATCAAATAAAATCGACTTTCATCCAAAATTAATCAAAAAAGATAAGGAAGGACAGTTCATACTCATCAAAGGAAAAATCTACCAAGGTGAACTCTCAATTCTGAACATCTTTACTAAAGCTCAAAAAAGAAACTTTACTAAAGCTCAAAACACACATTACACCTCATACAATAATAGTGGGGGATTTCAACACCCCACTCTCAGCAATGGACAGATCATGGAAACAGAAACTAAACCGAGACACTTTGACATTAACAGAAGTTATGAACCAAATGGACTTAACAGACATCTATAGAACATTTCATCCTAAAACAAAAGAATATACCTTTTTCTCAGCACCTCATGGTACCTTCTCAGAAATAGACCCTATATTTGGTCACAAAGCAGGCCTCTACAGATACAAAAAGATTGAAATAATCCCTTGCATCTTATCAGATCACCACGGACTAAGACTGGTCTTTAATAATGACAAAACCAATGGAAAACCCACGTGTACATGGAAACTGAACAACTCTCTACTCAGTGATGACTTGCTCAAGGAAGAAATAAAGAAAGAAATTAAAGACTTTTTAGAATTCAATGAAAATGAGGACACATCATACCAAAACTTGTGGGACTCCATGAAGGCAGTGCTAAGAGGAAAGCTCATAGCTCTAAGTGCCTACAAAAAGAAACTGGAAAGAGCACACACTAACAAGTTGACTGCACAACTAAAAGCTCTAGAACAAAAAGAAGCAAATACACCCAGGAGGAGTAGAAGGCAGGAAATAATCAAACTCAGGGCTGAAATCAACCAAATAGAAACAGAAAGAACAATACAAAATATCAATAAAACCAGGAGTTGGTTCTTTGAGAAAATCAACAAGATAGATAAACCCTTAGCCAGATTAACCAGAGGGCACAGAGACAGTATCCAAATTAATAAAATCAGAACTGAAAAGGGAGACATAACAACAGAAACTGAAGAAATTCAAAAAATCATCAGATCCTACTACAAAGGCCTATACTCAACAAAACTGGAAAACCTGGATGAAATGGACAATTTCCTAGACAGATACCAGGTACCGAAGTTAAACCAGGAGCAGATAAACCATCTAAATAGTCCCATAACCCCTCAGGAAATAGCAGCAGTCATCAAAAGCCTCCCCACTAAAAAAAGCCCAGGACCAGATGGTTTTAGTGCTGAATTCTATCAGACCTTCAAGGAAGACCTAATACCAATTCTCTTCAAACTATTCCACAAAATAGAGACAGAAGGAACACTACCCAATTCGTTCTATGAAGCTACAATTACACTCATACCCAAACCCCACAAGGACCCGACAAAGAAAGAGAACTTCAGACCAATCTCCCTTATGAACATCGATGCAAAAATACTCAATAAAATTCTAGCAAACCGAATCCAAGAACACATCAAAACAATCATCCATCATGATCAAGTAGGTTTTATCCCAGGAATGCAGGGATGGTTCAATATTCGGAAATCCATCAATGTAATCCACTATATAAACAAACTTAAAGAAAAAAACCACATGATCATCTCACTAGATGCTGAGAAAGCATTTGACAAAATTCAACATCCCTTCATGATAAAAGTCTTGGAAAGATCAGGAATTCAAGGCCCCTACCTAAACATAGTAAAAGCAATTTACAGCAAACCAGTAGCCAACATCAAGCTAAATGGAGAGAAACTTGAAGCAATCCCACTAAGATCAGGGACTAGACAAGGTTGCCCACTCTCCCCCTACCTATTCAATATAGTACTGGAAGTCTTAGCCAGAGCAATTAGACAGCAAAAAGAAGTCAAAGGGATACAAATAGGAAAGGAAGAAGTCAAAATATCGCTATTTGCAGATGATATGATAGTATACTTAAGTGACCCCCAAACTTCCACCAGAGAACTCCTAAACCTGATAAACAACTTCAGCAAAGTGGCTGGTTATAAAATCAACTCAAACAAATCAGTAGCCTTCCTCTACATGAAAGATAAACAGACTGAAAAAGAAATTAGGGAAATGACACCCTTCACAATAGTTGCAAATAATATAAAATACCTTGGTGTGAATCTAACCAAGCAAGTGAAAGACCTGTATGACAAGAACTTCAAGTCTCTGAAGAAAGAAATTGAAGAAGATCTCAGAAGATGGAAAGATCTCCCATGCTCATGGATTGGCAGGATTAATATAATAAAAATGGCCATCTTGCCAAAAGCAATCTACAGATTCAATGCAATCCCCATTAAAATCCCAACTCAATTCTTCACAGAGTTAGAAAAGGAAATTCTCAAATTCATATGGAATAACAAAAAACCCAGGATAGTGAAAACTATTCTCAACAATAAAAGAATTTCTGGAGGAATCACCATTCCTGACCTCAAGCTGTACTGCAGAGCAATAGTGATAAAAACTACCTGGTATTGGTACAGAGACAGGCAGGAAGATCAATGGAATAGAATTGAAGACCCAGAAATGAACACTCACTCCTATGGTCACTTGATCTTTGACAAAGGAGCTAAAACTGTCCATTGGAAAAAGGACAGCATTTTCAACAAATGGTGCTGGTTCAACTGGAGGACAACATGTAGAAGAATGAAAATTGATCCATTCTTATCTCCTTGTACAAAGCTCAAGTCTAAGTGGATAAAGGACCTCCACATAAAACCAGATACACTGAAACTAATAGAAGAGAAGGTGGGGAAGACCCTCGAATATTTGGGCACAGGGGAAAAGTTCCTGAACAGAACACCAATGGCATATGCTCTAAGATCAAGAATTGACAAATGGAGCTTCATAAAATTGCAAAGTTTCTGTAAGGCAAAGGACACTGTCAATAGGACAAAACGACAACCAACAAATTGGGAAAAGATCTTTACTAATCCTACATCTGATAGAGGGCTAATATCCAATATATACAAATAACTCAAGAAAGTAGACTCCAGACAACCAAATTACTCTATTAAAAAATGGGGTATAGAGCTTAACAAAGAATTTTCAATGGAAGAAACTCGAATGGCCGAGAAGCACCTAAAGAAATGTTCAGTGTCCTTAGTCATCAGGGAAATGCAAATCAAAACAACTCTGAGATTCCATCTCACACCAGTCAGAATGGCTAAGATTAAGAACTCAGGTGATAGTAGATGCTGGCGAGGGTGTGGAGAAAGAGGAACACTCCTCCATTGTTGGTGGGACTGCAAGATGATGCAACTACTTTGGAAATCAGTCTGGCGGTTCCTCAGAAAATTGGACATAGCATTACCTGAGGATCCAGCTATACCACTCCTAGGCATATACCCAGAAGATGCTCGAACATATAACAAGGACATATGCTCAACTATGTTCATAGCAGCCTTATTTATAATAGCCAGGAGCTGGAAAGAACCCAGATGTCCTTCAACTGAGGAATGGATTCAAAAAATGTGGTATATTTACACAATGGAATATTACTCAGCTATTAAAAACGATGAATTCGAGAGGTTCCTAGGTAAATGGATGGAACTAGAAATTATCATCCTGAGTGAGGTAAGCCAATCACAAAAGAACACACATGGTATTCACTCACTGATTATTGGATATTAGCCTAGAACCTTGAAATGCCCAAGATGCAACTCACAGGCCACATGAAGTCCATAAAAATGGAAGACCAAGTGGGGGTGATTCGGTCCTTCTTAGAAGGAGCAACAAAATACTCAAGGGAGCAAATATGGAGACAAAGCAAGGGACAAAAACTGAAGGAGGGGCCGTCTGAAGACCTTTCCACCTGAGTATCCATCCCATGTGCAGTCACCAAAGGTAGATGCTGATGTGGAAGTCAGGAAGTGCATGCTGATAAGGGCCTGATATGTATGTCTCCTCAGAGGCCTTCAAGAGTCTGACATATTCAGAGGCAGATGCTCCCAACTAGCCATTGAACTGATCATGAGGTTCTCAATGGAGGAGTTAGA
>NW_021604719.1:2915152-2951684 GCF_004785775.1 Grammomys surdaster
GGAGCACTTATGGAGGGATCCAGGGCTTCAGCTGAATATGTAAGTGTGGAGGGCCCTGCTGGGCACAGGTGGAAGATGAGATCCTTGACCTCATGAAGGCTGGATACCCCAGAGTGTGGGAACTTTGAGGGTGGGGAAGTGGGAGTGGGGGGGATAGGTGGGGGTTACATCCACGGAGAAGAAGGAGGAGGGGTAAGGGGATGGGGGTTGCGGGGTGGGTGGGGGATGGGGTAAGGGGATAACATATGAAATGTAAATAATATATCCAATAAAAAAAATGAAAGAAAATCATATATCAAAATTAACCAGATCTTAAGAGTGTCCTAAGAGTATACATTTGATATTGAACATGTAAAATTCAATGTGAAATCCACAGTTTCTATCAAAATAGCTATTGTAATTATATAGAGTTGTATAATATTTGACTTCTTCCATGCCTATTGTTATCCCTCATCTTTCTGTTGTCTAATTGCTACAGTGAAGACCTTGAGTAGTGTGCTGAATAAGAGGAGAGAATGAACATCTTTGTTTTGCTCTTGACATCATAGGAAATGCTTTCAGTTTGTCTTCATTTTAGAATAATGGTGGCCATAGTTTTGTTGTGTGGAGCCTTTATTACTTTCAGTTATGATGTACCTGTTCCTAATGTCTCCAGGACTTCTATGTTTGTAAACCACCTTTTCTGGAATCAAGATGGTTATGCTGTTTCTAAATTTGTATGTTTATAACACATATTATATTATTTATGTACATATGTTATGTTGACCCTACTCTCCAGGTTGAAGCCCACTTGATAACAATGTATGATCTTCTTGCTGTGTTCCAGAGTTCAGCTTAAAAGTATTCAGCTGAGAACTTTTGCATCTGTGTTAATCCAATAAAATGTTCTATGGTTTGTTGTGTCTTTACCTGGTTTGATACCAAGTTAATACTCACTCCATAAAATTAATTTGGTAGCAATCTTTCAAATTCTATTTTGTAGGACAAATTACGAAGAACTGGTATTCAATATTCCTTTAAAGTCTAATAGAGTTTAGAGGTGAATCCTTCTAATTTTGAGCTTTTCTTGAAGGGGGACTTTTGATTAAATCTTTGACATCATTACTTGTAATGATTTGTCTTCTGACCTTAATTCTGATAGTTTATATTTTTAGAAATATGCCTGATTCTTTTAAGTTTTCCAGGTTTTTAGAGTATAAGTCTTTAAAGCTTTCTCTATTAATGTTCTGGGTTTTATAGGAACTTATTGCAATAGCATTTTTTTTTTTATCTCCAATGTTGTTAACTTGTGTCTGATGTTTCTTTCTTTCTTGGATTGGACAAAGATTTGTCAATCTTACTAACTTTTTCATTGACCCTTTAATTAGTTATTCTTTAGACATGTGGCTAAGATAGTTGGTATATCTAGGTTGGGTATTGGGTTACACGTCTGATTGTATGGGCATCTTGTTATTGAGCATTACCAAACTTATAAAGCTTTTGATTAACATTCAAAAAAATAAAAATAAAATAAAATAAAATAAAATAAAATGAAAACAATGTTATAAATTTAAAAAATCATGTATCAAAATAAACCAGATCTTAAGTGTCGTAAGAGTATACATTTGATATTGAACGTGTAAAATCTAATGTAAAATCCACAACGTCTATCTATTTACAGTTCTATTTACAAAGAACTGTAGAAATTCATGCCAAGGAAGTAAATTGGCAATCAATAAATGGACCAATGAAGACAGTTTATGAAGGACAAACATAAACGTCAATCACAATTTTAAAAAGCATTCAGCACCCCTAATAATTAGAGAAATGAAACTTAAAAATACTTTGAGATACTACCATATGTCAGTCAAAATGGCTATCAAGGAATCTGACAACAAATGTTGGTCCTCTCTTAGCAGTGCTATTTGGGGAAAAATATAGACTTGAGGAGATGCAGCCTGGCTCACAAAAGTATGTCAATGAGGATGAGCTTTTCAGATTTACAGTTTCACCACATTTCCTGTTCTTTCTACTTCCTGTTTATACATGAAAGTGAATTCAGCAGCTTCAGGCCACCAAGTCTACTTCCCTACCATTATAGACTCTATCCTCCTGAAATAATAAATTAAAATAAGGCTTTTCTTCCTTATGTTTCTTTTGGTCACAGAAAGAGACTAACTGATACACTGGAGGTTGTGAAACATCTCTACAGAATTATCTATACTTTTTTCATTTCATTCTAATTCAGTTTATTTTTAGTGGTCAAAGACCCAATTTGCTTTGGTCATCATTTAGGAGAACAGAGACAAGATTTTTAAAAAATGATATTGTTATCTGTTGTAAGCTTAAGGCAAGAGAAAAGATATCAGTGAGAGAATGAGGGAGAGGAAATAGTTTTCATCAATCATATAAGGTTACCATTTACCCCTGCAATTCTTTGTGAGCAAATAAAGCCAAACTTTTTTTTATTGGATATTTTATTTATTTACATTTCAGATGTCATCCCCTTTCCCCATTTCCCCTCCCTAGAACCCCATCACATCCCCCCTCCTTTTTGCTTTTATACAATTTTAATTACATGCATGTATTAAGGTCAGTTCTAGTTTGAGGAACTAGCAAAACAATAGATGCAAATAGTCAAGGAACAAACAAGACAGTAAATATAAATAGTCAAAGAACAAGCACTCCTGTGATCACTGTTTCTAAGGGCTTATCAGGATGACCAAAATATCTGAACTTACTTCCCTGTCCTAGCCCAAAGTCATTTTCATGACTAAAGCCTTCTTCCTTGTTCTAGCCTAAAACTTAGATTCTGAAATTACTTCTTTGTTCTAGCCTAATGTCAGATTCCTGCCTGAAGCCTACTTCCTGTCCTTGGCCAATGTTAGATTCCTTCCAAGCAGCCCATTTCCTTGTCCTTGGCCCATGTCAGATTCTTGCAAGCAGCACCAAAGGCTCTCCACCTCTCCCCCTTTTATTTCATTAACAACACTGAGCCTGTTTTAGGTTGTTCTGACAAGAATGCCTTTCTTACCCATCATGGAATGTATATTATGCAAAGCAATGCACTTTTGTCTTAGGTTGGTAAGGCTCTGTGCAGAATCTTACCTGTCTTTGGCTTGCCAGCCGGTTAATTTAGTAACTCTGTCTGGTGGTCCATTTTCAGTTTCAAGTCATGTACTTTGGCTGCCAAAATGTTGATGTTGTTAAAGACAAGCTTTAGTACGATGAGCAGGAATGAAAGTATTCCAAGGATTAAAAGGGCTAGCATGATTATTCAAATAATTGGAAGGAGGTTCAGAATTTAAGAGTAAGGAGCCATCTTGAGTGTCATGCCAAATACCATTGGATTCATGGTAGTTCTAAAATTTACAGTGGTAGTCACTATAATTAGGAAGAAGTTTAAAGACACCTGTAGTATATTTGGCATAATTCTAACATCTCTCTGGATGTTTTAACATTACATAGTGAGATTGTGAATTTCAAGAATGCTGCTTTGCTGAGAGTTGATGCAGTAGATACTGCTGATCAAATTACCCATGGCCTGAGGTCAGTAGTTCTTTTTTGGTCAAGCTTCAAGAATGGCATATATAGCTTGATCATGCTAGCCAAACTTCTTTTTTTTTTGTCGACTTCACATCTCTGAATTTAGAGAATAAAACAACTCAAAATATGCAATATTATAAGGCTCTAAATTAATTCTGATAAACTGCTCATTGTTTCTTAACATTGCAGCTATATAGATAATATTCTCCTATGAATGTGTTTAGCAACTGAGAATTTTAAATGTGTTGTTTAGGGGAAAATGGGCAAAATTTGATCCTGGCACTTGGTAGCTGGATGACCTTGGGATTTCATGCTTTAATTTAGGAAACATTATTATTCATTAGGTAGAAATACGCACAATACCTTCTATTTGAACAATCATTCTCTGAACTCCCTTAGTGGAGTTCACATAAGTGATCTCATGAATATGTAAAGAAATGGAGAGAAATAACTTCTCTGTATATTTAAGAAGGAAAAAAATGGAAAGATTTAGTGTCTGTCTCATCAACTTATCCAAAGTCAAAGCAGTGTCATATAAACAAATCTTACCATATTAGCTTGATCAGATAAAAATTCAATTTTGTAGCTAAATTTTATTTGAATTATTTTAATAGTCCAGAATTAGCTGATAAATAATTCAATTAAAAAATTGAAAATTTTGGCTAGTTTTAACCTTAATAAGAACTTTTAAATAATGCCTTTAGATAGGTGCTCTTGTTGAGGTAATTCCTTCATTCAAAAGATTCCATCTTTCTTTCCTCTGCAATGTAATTGGACTTGGATAAGGAAGATGAGCTATCCTTTGGTCAAATCTGAAGATTTCTAGTTGTCATATTGAGGAAATCAGTTTTCTTGTATAGTGGCACTACTTTCTGACATCAGTGAAATGAAGTGTGAGCTTGAGATCTTGTCTTGTCAATTCTAGTATTGACCTTGAAGGAATATGTGCAATGTCTCTGGCTGGTCAATTAGTGCCAGACCCTTCCTCAGCCTCAATAACTCTTCTTCAATCAATGGATTCTCACTCATCTTCTTTGAATATGGAACTGTGGTATTTTGAATAAGAATGGCCCCCATAGAGTCATATATTTTACTGTTCAATCATCAGGGAGTGGTATTACCTGAAAACAATTAGGAGGTATGGCCTTGTTGGAGTAGATGTGGCCTTGTTGGAGTAGGTGTGGCCTTATTGGAGAAAATATATCACTGGATTAGTCTTTGAGATTTCAAAAGCCAAAGCCAGGCCCACTGTCTCTCCTTTCTTGCTGCCAGATGTAAAACTCTCAATTACTTCTTTAGTACTGTGTCTCACTATATGCCACCATGCTTCCCCCACCATAACAATAATAGACTAAACCGTTGAATCTATAATCAATTCCCAGTTAAATACTTTACTTCATAAAAAATGTTACCATGGTTATGGTACTCTTCATAGTGATAGAACACTGAATAAGACAGCAACCATGAACTCTTTGATGAATATTTTTGTCGTTCTAATGTCCTCTTATTATGAGAGATGATAGAGTCTGCCATGGGGCTTTGACTGGGCTTTCTATCTACTAATTTATAACATCTCCCAAATCTCCATTTTCCATGTTTACTCAGATTGTATTATAGATTTTGTTCCATGACCCACTCCATAATACTATAATAGGAGCAGCAATTTTTAGCAAGTCAAACAAGCCAATCATTCACACATTATTTATGAGTTTTCATATTTCAAATACTGTAAATCATTTAGTGTTACATAGAATGGAATGATTTTTGTCCTCTGGGGCTTATAGACAGTGTAGGTTGCAGAAAAAATTAATACACACATAGCACACAACACCAAAAAGGATATGTGTGTTCAGAAATGATTACTTTGGAGAGAAGAGCAAACAAAATGACCTTAAGCTGTGATAGCTTATAACTTGATCCAGGATAACAACAAAGCCAACAGAGGTGAACCATAGTGAGTAAGGCTCCTAAAATCATTTTTTATAGAATGTCCCTATAAATCAACACTTTTTTTAAACCTTAGTGTCATTCAAGCAAACCCAGATACAGTGTTAAATAAGGACACTATAATGGTTGAATTTTAGGTCTTTGTCTTGTTCTAATATCTTAGAACAGCAGTTCTGAATCTGTGAGTTGTGACCCCTTTGAGGATCACATATTAGCTATTTTGCATATCAGATATTTAAAATTTACAGTGGTAGTAACATTATAGCTATAAAGTAGCAACAAAATAATTTTATGGTTGGGATTACCATGGCAAATTGAATTAAAGGGTTACAGTGTTACAAAGGTTGTGAACCATTGTCTTAGAAACATATGCCTTGTTTTGCTTCAATCTCCAATTCCAAAACATAAAAGTAGTGAATAGTAAAAGTAATTTAAAAATAACACAGTATCCAAAAATTATGTGTAATTGCAGAAGTTTTCACAGTACACAGGATAAGGACACTAGCAATGGAGAAAAGAATAAATAATATAAAGTAACAGTGGATAAACATATTTCAAAACCAAGCTACATATCTGAATGCTTAGAGGATGAAAAGCAGGACAAATACTAAAAATGATACCTATGTCTATCATGCTCAAATTACAGAATATCCAAGTAATAGAAACTATTTAGTAGACTTGGACCATGAAAATGGGAATCTTATCAATCAAGAAGAAAGTATATGAATTAAATAATACTTTTTCTCATTAGAAACTATACAACAGAGAACATGTAGTACAATAAGTGTTGGGAAAAAGCCCAACCGTCACTAACCTTGAGCATAAAGCAGTGAAATTTTCCCTCAAAGTAGGGCATAAATGAAGACTCTCAAACAAATAACAAAGGGAGATTTGTCAATGTTACATTTTCTATGAAAATGATTTGGGGAGACAGGGAAGAAGAGAGGATGAAGAGTGGGTTTAGGAGGAGAGTAGGTGACTTCACATGGGATGGATACTCAGGTGGAATGGTCATCAGACGGCCCCTCCTTCAGTTTCTGTCCCTCACTTTGTCTTTATATTTGCTCCCTTGAGTATTTTGTTGCTCCTTCTAAGAAGGACCAAATCACCCCCACTTGGTCTTCCTTCTTCATGAGCTTTATGTGGCCTGTGAGTTGAATCTTGGGCATCTCAAGGTTCTGGGCTAATATCCAATAATCAGTGAGTGAATACCATGTGTGTTCTTTTGTGATTGGCTTACCTCACTCAGGATGATAATTTCTAGTTCCATCCATTTACCTAGGAACCTCTCGAATTCATTGTTTTTAATAGCTGAGTAATACTCCATTGTGTAAATATACCACATTTTTTGAATCCATTCCTCAGTTGAAGAACATCTGGGTTCTTTCCAGCTCCTGGCTATTATAAATAAGGCTGCTATGAACACAGTTGAGCATATGTCCTTGTTATATGTTCTAGCATCTTCTGAGTATATGCCTAGGAGTGGTATAGCTGGATCCTCAGGTAATGCTATGTCCAATTTTCTGAGAAACTGCCACACTGATTTCCAAAGTGGTTGCACCATCTTGCAGTCCCTCCAACAATGGAGGAGTGTTGCTCTTTCTCCACACCCTCGCCAGCATCTACTATCACCTGAGTTTTTAATCTTAGCCATTCTGACTGGTGTGAGATGGAATCTCAGGGTTGTTTTGATTTGCATTTCCCTGATGACTAAGGACACTGAACATTTCTTTATGTGCTTCTCGGCCATTCGAGTTTCTTCAGTTGAAAATTCTTGGTTAAGCTCTATACCCCATTTTTTTAATAGGGTTATTTGGTTGTCTGGAGTCTAATTTCTTGAGTTCTTTGTATATACTGGATATTAGTCCTCTATCAGATGTATGATTGGTAAAGATCTTTTCCCAATTTGTTGGTTGTCGTTTTGTCCTATTGACAGTGAGTAGGATGTCAGAAATAAGTTGTAGTGTTCAGTACTATAAGGTAATAATAGATAGACACAAATTAATTATATTATACAAAATAGCTACTAGAGTGCATTTTGAGTGCTTCCAGCATAAAGAAATGATTATGACTTGATTATTAGTTTTATTTGGAAATTAAGCATGATATAAGGAGACATGGTTGTATGTCACACTGATAAATACTTGACTGCATCTGGAATGAATTAAAACACAAGCTGATGGGTACTCTTACAAGGATTTTTTTTTGATCTGATAACTGGAAGCAAAAAGACCCACCCTTAAGTTGGACAGCAACTTCTGGTGGTAACCCAGATGAAAGGAAATGGGAGGAAGAAACTGCTTTTTGTGTGCTCGTCCTCACTCTTGCTGGCAACCCTGTCTGTACTGTTGTTGAGGCATTTCTTCACCAATATAAGGGTCAACTTCTTAGTGATTCCAATGTACACTGAAGGTCAATAGCTCTCCAGGCATCTTCAATGCCTTCAGAGTCAAATTGAAGGGCTCCTGGGAAACTCAGATTCATGGATTGAATAAATACCAGATATTTGTCTTCTCTAGTGTAAGACAGCCATTTTAGATGAGGGGCAATCTAATAAATTATATATATAATACATATATAACTGTCTATATACATATATATTATAAATATGTAACAAACTTCATATATAGACTGAATATATATAGCTATATAATGTATATAACACTGAATATATATGATATATACACATATATGTATATCTACACATATATATTTAATTTTGTCCCGTTAGAGAATCTGATATAGGTGCTGAACTTAAATAAAGTGAAAGAAGTATCATAAAGAATTGGATAATTTTAAAAACCAAACTTTTGGAATGGAGCTTAAATGAACATGAATACAGAAACTGAGAGTGTGTAGAGAAAACAGCAGGGAGATTTTAAGAAATTCCTGGTTTGTAATTTTCAAGTGCATATATGTTTTAAAGCTGTTTATATTTCATTAACTACATTAGCATGACATTTTATAAAATTCTGAGAAGACTACAGTCAGCTCATGATTTTTAATGCTCAATGATTTATGTTTAGACTTAAAGTATAGGAGAAATTAACAGGCAGAGTGAAGGATCTACAAAGTAATTAAAAACCCAGTACAGGATATTTTCTAAAGCTGTAAGTGGCAATATGGTATCTGTGGGACATATTCAACTCTTAGCCGGGAAAGCATTCCCATCATAAATGCGTGTAAATGCTGCCAGATTACTGTGATTTCAAGGCTCTTGAAGTCCCCAGGATTCACACTACAGTCCTAAAATGTTAGGTTTCTGATAAGCTGATCTCCATAGGATTTTTCAAAGAGTTGTTTTTATTATGTGTCTCTATGTGTATGCATATATATGTGTGAGTGTTTTCAGAAGCCAGAAGGGAGAAGCAGACTTTGAGGAGTTAGAGTTACAGGCAGTTGTGAGCTACCTGACACGGTGCCTGGAACTGTACTCAGATCTTTTGCAATAGCAGCAAGTGCTCTTAACCACTGAGTCATTTCTCTAGACCATCACCACCACAGTTTTTTAAAATAGCACCTCATGTACCCAGAGAGCTATCTGGACATAAGATATTGACATATTGCCTTGAACTTATTATTGAAGCATACTTTATGATTGTAATTACCTATACAATTCAAACTGCACACTCTAGTGGATTACTTCAGGGTATTTCCATTTATATCTACTGACAACAGTTTAAACTCCAAATTCCAAGCACAGAGGTTCCTCTAGACCTGGAGGACAACATTTTCTCATGGAAAAAGTAGGGAATGAAGGCTCAACAGGGTGTAGTTTATGTCCTGTTTTCTCTATACTTCTGAACACTTGATGTGGAAAAGGAATCTAAGCTGTCAGTGGAGGTTCTGCTGTTGGTCCTCCACTACCCTATTTCTTCTATTATGGGCCTGGCTCTAGGGAGGTGAGCCCTGCTTTCCACCAGCACACCAGGTGTCTCTTCTTACTTTGTCCTTGAGATCATGATGCTGGTCAGTAGCTAGAGTGGTATGGAAACTCTGATCCTTTTCACCAAGACAGAACAGCCTCTAATGGTTAAGCTAGTCTGTGTTTCTTTTACAGTGCCTTCCTGTTGTCTCATTTCTTCTCTTATTTATGTCTCCTGTCAAAATTGAGGTCTGCCAGTCTACTCCTCCCTGTCTTACTATATCAGCCTTTCCATGCACAGTCTGCTTAGAATCTAATTTATGTCCAAATGTTGGTCTTGTAGAACATGCACTCCAGACTCTACCCTCTTTTATACAGTAGATCTTGGAAAAGTCAATTATCCATAGATATTCAGCTCTCTATTTATAGCTGAACCAATATAAACCAATATTCTACACCATAATTGTTTTCAAGATAATGACGTCTCAGTGGCTTGATGGAATAATTTTTTTCTATCCTGTCTACTCAGTTTTCTGATGAAGGTTTGGGTTTATTTTTTTCTACACTGTTAGTTGCAGATTTAATAACAAATCCTGTATTGTTTCTTCTGCTTTGCTTGTGGTAGAGTCATGTTTTCTGTCTTCTGTTTTAAAAACACATGGGGATATTTCTCTGCTTTGAATGGCAGAAAAACCAGGAACAGAAATAATGTACTTCCCATGTCTTGGGGAAAAAAAGAGACAGACTTTCATTAAACCAAGCTTCTATATCAGTATTGATACAAACCAATTAAAAGAACGATTTTTCAGTAGTATTTTAGAATTATTTTCTTCCCCCACATAATGGTAGGGAATATACCATGCACTTGGGAGCGTGCTGTCTCTTGTAGAGTTTGTAATCTGGGCTAGTCATTTCTGATGGTGATCTTTTTGTTTCCTGTCATCAAGTAGATAGTGCAAAAGAGTAAGAGCGCAGGCTATGGCATCTCTTCTTACATTGGTCTGAAAAACTGTGCCGCTGCCCAATACATTGATACTTTTTGAGGTGCACATTTCATATGTATAGAAGATTCAAAATCTCCAAGAATTCTAGAATTGTTGTGTATTTATTTGCAAGAGCTTATTTGGTGCCTCTGACAACTAACAGACTATGTTTTTTATAGAAGACTTTAAAGTGACCCCAAGAAGCTTTCACTGAAGCACTTTTCTAATTGCAGATACTGCCCAGACTTTGATAACCTTTTTTCCTTGCATCAAACTGTTCTTTACGTTTCATCAAGAATCAACTGTATTTCTTAATACATGTAGTGTCTAAATAATGTGCAACTATTTCTACCTTCAGGTAGAAACAGGGTTTGGGGGTGGAGTTGTATGAGGAGAGTTATGAGTGCTTGTGGAGACACTCCAAGAAAATAAGATAAATGTCTTGTGACATCAACTTCTTCAAAATACAGAAATGTTTATGGCATGTGTTTTGTGTACCTTCTAGGTATAACAGGAGTGAGTTTATTTCAGATTACTCATTATTGCTTGATATTGTCTTTCAGTTAAATGTTTAAATTGTCCTTCAGAAAAACATCCTTTTTTTTTTAAATTTGAAAAACATGCTTTTGCTACACAGAGTTTGTCTTTATTATTGAATACAGATTGAACGTAGGTAAACTTTATTCATGTGAACTCTCTTAATCCTCAGAGTAAAAATTGTCTGATGCTCTGAATAAAGTTGTCTATTGCATGAGACTTCATTCACATCATTTATTGGCTCCATTCTCTCAGATCCCACCACATCTGGAGTGGCAGCATCTTTCTTTCCACCTTCATCTTGTCTTCTCAGCTTACAACTGAAGATCTCAAGGAGGTTTCCTGATCATGAATCTTTGTCTCTTTTTGGGATCTTTTTATGAACATTAAAAGACCAGATTGAGAGTTTATGGTTGGCTGAGCTGGTTGTAGTTGTGATTTGTTAAATCTGGAGCAATCAAGGTGACATGGAAATTAATTAGACAAGAGGCAGACCTCTACAGAAGCAGAATTCTCCTTACGTCAGATTGACTGTAGGGCAGAAGTAGTCTCTATGGAGTACAGACTATTCACCCAGGCACAGGGAGCTTAGGGCAGATGAAGGAACTTTTGGGAGAGAAGTTTTATCTGTAGTTCTTTGTAGTTTCCAAGTTCAATATTGCCAGCAGATGGTCTCATTGCTAAGCTGTATTTTTGTTTTATTATTTCTGGTCAGGCAGATGTTTTTATTAGGATGCTGAAATGAGAGTTTCTGAGCTCCTTTGACTCTCTTTGTTTTAGGTCATTATTCCTTTGTGATTCACACCTGTGATCCCAGCACTTGGGAGGCTGAGACTAAAGGATCACTGTAGACTCTAGGCCAAGCTAGGCTACACCAAATTCATCATTTGGCAGCTTTGCTTTGATAGGAGAATCAATTGCCTCATAGCATGAAAGGAGATTTAACAAATTAAACTATTATTTATGGGTTAAAAAAGGACCTTATAGATTTTTTCCATGTGATATGCTCATGGGTTTGAACAATTGTGATCAATCAGCAACTCTAGATTTTTCCTTTTCTGTGCTAATGCTTTCTATTAGGAATCAATAGAATTAGATTATCTAAATTTAGTACTGGCATTCTTCCTTGCAAGTTAATGAAATGTCAAATTTCTTAGACAAAAGAAAAAGGGAAGTTAATATTGATTAAGAATTCATTCTCCCTTATTAGATTGTCTATGGTGTATCATTTAAACTTGCTCATATGATATAACCAGTAGCTAGAAATCATCTTAATTTTTCAGGTGAGTTAAATTCAGAGAAATCGACTTACATACTCATAAAATGAATTATATTCATGCATTTTTTCTATAAAACAATATTAAAACATCATACACTATCTGTGAAATGAATATCTCATTATTTTAGCACCCCTACATAGGGAACACCTTGGAAAATAGATATGAATTTTCTGCTTAAAGATCTATATCATCAGTATGAAGAGAGATTTTTATTAAGGGCATTTAATTTATACTCACACAAATATACATGCATGCACACACATACATAATACTTATCATGTATTCAAGTGTCTATAGGAATGAAGTATAAAATACTTGGTTTAATATTCATTAATTAATGGTCAATTCTGTTTATCATTGGTACATATTACCTTGACTACAATACAGTTTCCCCACTGAAGTCAATGTTATTCTGTATATCATACTATAAAACATGAGGAAAAAGTGCTTAAATCTTCCTTGTTAAGTCAGTGGCTACTTGATGAACCAGTCCAGAACCTTAGTTTGGCAGGACTGAACACAAGCTACACAGGCTGATCATGGAAAGTGGGAGGAAATGAGAGACAGAAGTCTCATAGTGACAGTAAGCTTCAGAACACATGCCAACATGTCTTATTTAGACCCATCAGTTTGAGCATTTAAAAATGCTCAGCTATAGAGCAGAACACTATTATATTTAATGTGTAATGCTGTGTGCACAGTAGGCTCTGAATGTTTAGCTCTGCTACTCTCCACTTAAAAATATCCCAGAAAAATAAAGACCTTACAAAAATCACACATTCTTGAGCCTTATATCTTTTTGGCCTTTCCAAACATATGCATTCATTTATTAATAATTTTGAAAAAATTCAAAATATTTGCAGTTCTTTTATGATTTTAGTTGCTCTGCAAAATTTCTGAGTCACAATGTTAAAATGCCTAAGAGAAATAAAGATTGATGACCTGAAAAATTAGTAAGTGCAGGGACTGAGGACATGTGGGGCCTCTGATTCTACAGGATCTTTACCAGAGGATTCAACTGAACATAGATTAACTAACACTCTCTACGGCATATCTGTGTTATTTCTGACCATGTATGTGTGTATATGCTGTGGAGGTACAGAAGTAGTTCTAAAGAAAAATTTTAGTATTTGTATTTATACTAAAGTCTCCTTGACAGCAAAGACTGAGGGTGTTACAATATGCTAATTCTATACTGGTTGAATTTTTCATACTGGGTGGTAACCATAATTCTCTATTTTTCAAAAAGCATTATAATGAGAGTTCTATATGTTTAAATCAATATTTTTAAATATTGATCAATAAACTGTCTTCAAATTCTGCTTATGATGTCTTATATGTTTGTATGCTGAATATCTGTATTTATCAATACTTAGTATATATATTAAAATAATTCAGATAATTTTAAAGAATCTGGGCCTGAGAAAATATAAAAACTGAAATGCAGTAGTGATATGGACTAAAATCATAGTTTGGAATATGGGAAAGAAGACATCTCCTTCAATTATAAAAAGCTAGAGAGAAAAAACTCATATATTCTCAGGCTGGAAGAATAAAGGGACTGCCAACATGCATCTGTCCAATTCAAAGCTCACGGACTCTAAAACATTATCTTCTTCATTGATTCTCTCTCTCTCTCTCTCTCTCTCTCTCTCTCTCTCTCTCTCTCCCCTCTCTCTCTCCATATATATATATATATATATATATCACACACCCCAAAATTAAATTTGAAAATAATCAGCTCTACATAAAATAATGTTACTTGAACCTAGGTAGTATGTGATTGTAAATTTGTAAATATTTATAAATCAAGATTCAATATAATGTTGTTATTTATTTGGGAATTTCATAGAATATAATTTTATCATATTTTTTCTCATTCTCCAACTCTTCCTATATCCTTTTCTACTTTTACTTTACCTAAGTTCGTGTTCTTTCTCTTTTCTAAGGGAAAAAGGAAAATTAAAAAAACATTAAAAAATGAAGTATAATTTGTATTGTCCAACTACCCCTGAGCGTGGGGCCGTCTCTGGAGTATGGTTGATAGACTCAGTGTCTCTCTGCTAAAGAAAACAGACTTTGCCCCTCTCGCAACTGTCATATGCAAAGATCTTCTTGACCAGAGGTGCGACTTTGTCCCTATTTCCCTTCCTCCATCCTAGGGTTTTGTCTGACTTGAGCTTGTATAGGTCTTGTACATGTTGTCACACTCTCTAGGAGTTCGACTCTACATTGCTGTGCCTGGAAAATGTTGTTTACTTATAGTTGTCTCCCACCTCTGGCTCCAAAAATCTTCCCATCTCTCTTTTGTATAAATTTCTAACTTTTGAGAGGAGGGGTGTGAAAAAGAAACTCCAAAGTCTCCCTCTGTGTGTATGTTACCCAGGTGCAGGTCTCTGTTAATTACCATCTGCTCAAAGAAGAAACTTCTTTCATGACAACTGAGTGATGCACTGACCTCTGAGAGCAGCAATATGTCATCAGGAGTGATTTTATTGCTATGTTCATTTAGCAGAATAATAATGATAGTTCTTGCCTAGGGCCCATGGCCTATATAGCTTCAGGCTCTTGGCTTCATTAACAATATCAAGCATGTGTTATCCTGTGAATTAGGCCTTAAACCCCGTAAACAAAAAATGTTGATCACTACTCAACATTCATGACACTATTGCTCCAGTGGGAATAGCCTACAAGTAGTCAACTATTACAGCTTATCGAATTTGATGTTGGATGAGATTGATGTCTGATTTTACTCCTCTGGTAGAATATAAAGCATGTTCTGGCACTATTAACACTAGCCAATAGGGACAAAACTCCAGTTGAGTACCAGCTAGATTTCTCAATAAATATGTGCTGTGTCTTTAGTATTAGAGTCTTAGTATCAAGTTGTGGAAAATAGCCAATAGCATTGTTGATAGCCTGAAGTGCTTATTTTTTTTGGTGGGGGGGACCTGTCTATCAGATATCCATTTAGATAGATCCCAAAACCATTCCTGACTGGGCTTTTATCTGGTAGCATATGATGTTTAGTTCTGGCATTGTATGGTAATTCCATTTAAATTCCATTATATTTACACACACACGCACACACACACACACACACACACACACACACTTATGTTTCTATTATCATTATTATCATAGGCTATTTTAAAATAGCCTTTCAAGTGTCATTAGTGTTAGTTATCCTTCTCCATCTTTCTTTACTGTGCTTTCCTTTCTTTCTCTACCACTCTTAATACTCCTGTTCTAATTTCACTTTTATCTTCTTACAAAATTATATACTATTTGGTTCTCCCTACCCTGGTCCCATACTAGCTGCCTAGTCTCTGTAAGTGTCCTAAATGCAACTCACAGATTTAAAGCCTAAAGTTAACATTCACACACCAGAGAAAATATTGAGTTTGTCTTTTTACCTTACTTGGGGTGATTGCTTCTAGCTCCATTCATTTACTTGAAATTTTCATAGTTTTGTTTTTCTTTTTTTGAACGTGGATGCAGTGAACTTTATTGATGGTATTCAAGAAAGTAGGGATACCTACTACTATTGTGGTGGTCTGAGATGGAAACTGTGAAGGAGATACTCTGTGATGGAGACTGAGTTGGGACAGTGTCTTCTCAGTAGCCGAGGGCCTCTCTCTTGTTCTTGTTTCCTCTCTGGGAGAGGTGGCCCAGGGCTTCTTACTTCTTGGAGGCCATGTAGGCCATGAAGTCTACTACCCTGTTGTTGTAACCGTATTTATTGTCATACCAACAAATAAGCTTTACAAAGTTGTCATTGAGACCAATGCCAGCCCTAATATCAAAGATAGAGAAGTGAGAGTTACTGTTAAAATTGCAGAAGACAACCTGGTCCTCAGTGTAGTCCAAGATGCCCTTTAGTGGGTCCTCAGATGCCTGCTTCACCACCTTCTTGTTGTCATCATACTTGGCAGGTTTCTCCAGACAGCATGTCATGTCCATGATGGACACACTGAGGATAGGAACATGGAAGGCAATACCAGTGAGCTTCCAGTTCAGCTCTGGGATGATGTTGCCCACAGCCTTGGCAGCACCAGTGGATGCAGGGATGATATTCTGGGCAGCTCCACAGACATTACACCACAACTTTCTAGAGGGGGCCATCCACAGTCTTCTGAGTGGCAGTGTTTGCACAGACTGGGGTCATGAGTCCTTCTATGATGCAAAGTTTTCATGGGTGACCTTGGTCAAGGGAGCTAAGGAGTTGGTGATGTAGGAAGCATTGCTAACAATCTTGAGTGAGTAGTCATACTTCTTATGATTCACATCCATCACAAACACAGGTGCATTGGTAGAATGCGCAGAGATGATAACCCTCTTGGCCCTACCCTTCATGTAGGCTCTGTCCTTCTCCATGTTGGTAAAAATACCAGTAGATTCCATGGCATACTCAGCACCAGCATCAGCCCATTTGATATTAGTCAGATCTTGCTCCTAGAAGATGGTGATGGACTTCCCATTTATGAAAAGCTATCCATTCTCAGTCTCAACTGTACTATTGAACTTGCCATGGGTAGAGTCATATTGGAGCATGTAGACAATGAAGTTGAGGTCAATGTAGGAGTCATTGATGGCAAAAATCTCTATTTTGCCAGATGCACATGAGAAGGCATCTATGGTAACAAGATGCCGAATACGCCAAATTTCACTCCTACTTTTACTATCATGTCTAGGGGATGAGGCTGGCACTACATGAGAAGATGCGGCTGTCTTTGAAACAGGAAGGAACAGAGAGCCAATTTCATTTTTCATAACAGATGAAAAATAGTAGGACACAGCATTTATACACAAGAGGCAGTATCCCGTCTATACAAGTGACAAACATACTGAGAAAGAAATCAGGGAAACAATAATATTTTCAATAGCATCAGAAATATCTTGGTATGACTCTAATCAAGCAAGTGAAAGACTTGTGTGATAAAAACTTTAAGATATTTAAAAATATTGAAGGAGACATAGAATATGGAAAGATTCGTTAGTTTGATATTGTAAAAATGCTCATCTACAGACTCAATCCAATCCTTATTGAAATTCAAACATAATTCTTCACAGAAATTAAAAATATAACCTTTGCCTTCTTATGAGAACATAAAACATGAAAGATAGCTAAAACAATCCCAAACAATGAAAGAACTGCTAGAGTATCATCATCTCAGATTTTAGGTTGTGGTATAGAGCTGTAATCATAAAATTAAGGTGTATTAGCATAAAACAGACATTATGATCAATAGTATAAAGTTAAAGACCTGGACATAGCTCCACATACCTACAGACACCTTACTTTTGATAAAGTAGACAAAATCATATATTGGACAAAAGACAACCCCATCAGCGCATGGGTAAATTAGATAGTTGTATGTAAAAAATGAAAACAGATTTGTATTTATCACTCTGTATAGAGTTCAGCTCCAAATGTATAAAGAGCTTTAACACAAAACATGATACTTTGAATCTGATAGAAGAGAAGTAAGGAACAGGAATACACTTAAACTCATTGGCACACAAAGGACTTTCTAGAAAGGATCTTGATAGCTCTGGCACTAAGACCAACAATTAACAAATTGGATGGCAGGAAAATAAACTTTGTACACCAAAGGACACTATCATTGGAGCAAAGAGTCAGCCACCAGAATGGTAAAGAAGTTTATTAATTATGCATCTGAATACACAAAGAACTAGAAAAACTGAACGTTAAGGAAACAAAGAACCAGCCGGGCAGTGGTGGCGCATGCCTTTAATCCCAGCACTTGGGAGGCAGAGGCAGGCGAATTTCTGAGTTCGAGGCCAGCCTGGTCTACAGAGTGAGTTCCAGGACAGCCAGGGCTACACAGAGAAACCCTGTCTCAAAAAACCAAAAAAGAAAAAAATTAAAATGGGGGTATAAAGCTAAAAGGAGAGTTCTGAGAGTTCTCAAATATGAAACTCAAATGGCTCAGAGATAATTTTTAAAAATGTTTAACATCTTTAACCACCAGGAAAATGCAAATTAAAATTATTTTGAGACTTTACCTTACTCCTTTCAGAATGTCTATGATTCATAGAATAAATGCTAGCAGATGCCAGCAGGGATGTGGGGAAAAGAAAAGATTTATTCATAACTGATAGGAGTATAAACTGACCCAACCACTATAGAAGTCAATGTGGGAATTCCTCAAAATGGTGAAAATAGATCTGCAACATGGTCCAGCTTTACCACTCTTGGCCATGTACGCGAAGACTATAAATTCTCCTACAGAGATACTTGCTCATCATGTTCATTGCTGCTCTATTCATAATAGACAGAGACTGGAAACAGTCTAGATATCCATCAGCTGACAGATGGATACTGTAATTACATTTACATGGTGGAGTCTCTTATGTTTAACTTAAGGCTAGATGATAATATGGTATTCCTGAAATGGTAGGAATAGGCAGTGGTAACTTCTATACATCTGAGGCCTATTCTAGGTAAAAGATTTATACTGAGCTGTAAAGGTTCTGCTCTACTGTAGAATTATATGAGTTCCAGTGTGTCCCAGATGAGATGAAGCCTGTCTTCCATGATTTTTTGTTTAAATGAAAATTGGAAAATGGAGTATCAACAATTTTCCATTCATCAATAATCTTTAAATTATGAATTCTAAGTTAACGTATCAAATGACATTGTACAAATACAGATTCATAATATCCTTTTGTAATTTACTACTTAGAAACTTAACCAATATTTTAGAAGTTGAGACAATAAAAGTTGTCATTTAGCAATAACAATAGTTTTATTTTAAACACATAGTATGTTTTTTCTGTACCTCTCTAAATGTGATTAATCTGTGTGAAAATATGAGGAATATTTTGTCTATTACTTTATAATGACAATTTACATATTAAGTACTTTTTTCAAGCAATAATAGATAGATGTGCTGCCATTAATAATAAATTATCTTAATTTGGCTGGTGTTCTTTCTTTAGTACATTCTAATGAAAAATACTAATCTCAACAAATCAAACTAATTTAAAATTTTCTACAATTAGAATTGTCTGATTATTAGCTGTTAACTTTTGTATAGATGGTATTGTATCCTGCTGTTGAGGTAATTATTTAAAATGGCTTCTGGCTCAGGCTGACTAAGCTGCAGCAGCTCTGCCTAGCCCAGCTGCCATGTTTCTTGGCTGGAGGCTACATGCATGCTGCAGATAGAAATGGCCAACTAGAAACACCAGCCCTGTCACCCATGAGACGTCAGTGGTCAGTGTGGGAGATGGCTCAATCTCCCACACTGTTTCTGCAACGCTGGACATTACCTAGACCATCCCGCCATCCATGTGGGCCCAGTAGAAAGATGAGACTCTAATGCTTAAATTAATCAAAGATTTATATATTTGGTAATGATCAGTAACAAGATACCCATACAATCAGAAGTGTAACCCAATACCCAACCTAGATATACCAACCACCTTTGACTGCTACAGACAGGTGAACATCTGCCCCCATCTCCTCTCTCATTCTCCTCTCCTGTCTCCTAGCTCCTCCTCTTCTTTTTTTCTCCTCTCCTCCTTACTCCTCCTCTTCCTCTTTCTCTCCTAACTCCTCCCACCTTAGCTCCTCCTACATCCTGCCAACTCGGACTTCATCTTCCATTATGAGAAATAAGTTGTTGAATAAAATCAAACTTACTCTGAGATAATTTCTGCTTTCAATAAGAAAGAAAATGTAAATCATGTTTTTGAAGAACATATATTCAGCGATGATTCAGACTAAATCTCAAGCCCATTAGGAGGTCTCCTTTAGAGTTATAATTGAAATGTGACTTCAACAAAGCTTTGACAGAAATCAACTCTGGTTTTGAGATAAATACACTAATCCAATGTCATTGAAACCTGATAACAGATTTCCAGAAAAGGGATTTAAACTGTTACTCCTAGCTAGCTTATTCAGAAACAGGACAATTCCACTGCGACTTCCTGTCTTTGATAACTGATTTTTAAAAATGGATATTTAGGTGAAATTGGTAGGAAAATAGGATTATTTTCATTTCTCCAGGCTTTTTAAACCCCTTTGCTCCCTGAAGATAGGGAAAAGCAAATCAGTTAGATAATATTATCAATAGCTGGTAGGGAGGGCTTCACTTTTAGGTATTACAGTAGAGCACTCACCTATAAGGCTTTTTGTATCTTTATCTTTATAGCAAGATCAGATTTGCAATCATCCCAATCTTACCCACATGCAACAGCCAACTCTTGCTCAGTGTCGTGCATAAGACGAGAAAGAATAAAGGGATTCTCTATTACTTTTTTGCTTAGGCCGAGGATTCTTGTACTCACAGTGAATCAGAGCTTTGTAAAGGACTGTGTGGTATTCTGCCTCTTCTCAGTATGGCTTAAACACTTGCTAGGGACTCTACTACATTTGTCAGTACAGTAAGATGGAAGGTGCTCATATAGCTGTAGGACAAGAGTGCTACTTTGAGAAGATAGTACCAAGGCCTCAGAACTTTGTCCTGATGCTACAGATTGGGTTCCCCATGAATACTCTGATGGGCTCTGGGATAGATACTATCACAGAGCAGATTTATTATTAATTGCCACTGGGATTGATACCAATGGAAGGGAAGGGGTGGATGGTCTACAGGGAGAAACCTTAAGCTCATCCTCATGTTTCAGTTTTGAAACTGAGATGCTAGTCAGAGACAGCAAGCACTGCCCTCCTTCCTCTTATGGCGGGCCAATGGATTCGGGTTCCCCAGGAGAGAAGCATGTGTGACACAAGATGAGATGAAGTGCTGTTTTATTTTTTACATTTTAAGAATGTTTATAAATGTATTTAACTTAAAATATAATTTCATCATTTTCTTCCTTCCTTTATTCCTGCCAGCCTTTCCCAATTGACCCCCCAACTCTGGGCCCTCTAAGTCATGGCCTCTTTTTCTTTATTATTATTGTTATTATTGTTTTACACACACACACACACACACACAGAGAGAGAGAGAGAGAGAGAGAGAGAGAGAGAGAGAGAGAGGAAGAGAGAGGAAGAGAGAATGAGAGAGAAAGAGAGAGACAGAGGAAGAGAGAAAGAGAGACAGAGAGAAAGACAGAGAGAGACAGGGATAGAGAGAAACAAAGACAGAGACATAGAGAGAAGAAGAGAAGAACTACTCAAGTATATGAATATAACCTGCTTTATTTAGTATTGCTTGTATGCATATGATTTCAGAACTAACCATTTGGTATTGGATAACCAAGTAGGGGTTCTCCCAGAGGAAGACTTGTTTTCCTGCTCTCAGAATTCCATATTTGCTTATGTTTTTGTTTAGGGTTGAAGCCCCATAAAATTTCCCTATTCTTGTTAGTATGTCTGTTGGTGTCATCCTTGTTCACATCTTGCTTAGGCAGTTATAGTGTTAAGGCATCATGGTTGAAGCTTCTCTATTGTTTCCAGAAGACACAATCTCACATTAGCTTTCCTGGCCCTCTGCTTCTTACAATCTTTCTTTCTCCTCTTCTACCATGTTTCCTAAGCATTAGTGGAGGTGACCAAACCTTGGCTGGGAAAGGTACATAAGTGTAACATAGACAGCTCTCCTATGGCAAGGTCTGAGGAGTTAGGTCCCCACGTGGCAATGACCTGTAGTGATTGATATTCATGCAGAATCTACTGGCCTTTCCTGAGGGAATGCATGGTTCACTTTTGCCTTTTATTTGCATTTTTGGTTTTGCTATTGGAAGTCTTTACTTTCACTTTTTCTGTTGTAGATGTTTCCCCAGAATGAGAAAAAGAAAGTGAAAACTATGATTCGTTCTTGTTTGTCTCTGAGGATTGTGGGAATGGAACAGATCACTACTCCTCTCTGTTAATAATGGTGTTGCAGTTGAGTCAACACAAGGCCCCGATCTGGGTACATCAGCTAACATCCAGACATTCTCTTCCAATGGGAACTGAGTTCTAACAACAATTTGCCCACCAACCAGTTCCGAACAACAGTTAGTTGATTATCAAAAAGTTAGAAAGATTATGCTGCATTGTTGGTTCTAAGACCTAATAGGAACATTCAGATGTAAGCCACGCAAGGATGAAGAACTGACTTGGGTTACTAATTTGCTAAGACACCTGGGCATCAGAGGAATTAGGGATCCTGATTAGGACATGAGGACCATGTCCTAATGCCATGTGCTAGGTGCCAGTAATTATATCAGAATTTGCTGGTTATGTAGTCTATCATTTCTCTATACTGTAACTGCAATGGCTACTAGCCATAGTCACTTGATTAAATACCAATGTGCTAGGTTAGATATTAACTACTTGCTAAAGCTAAGTTTCCTCTTTCTTGTTACAGTTCATGTGTTAGCAGGAAATCATGGAAATTGAGGAGGAAAAAAAAGGGAAAAAGTACAGTGTGGAGATTATTATTATACTTAGGAAGTTCTTAAGGGAGATGGTACATGAGAAAAAACTGAATGTAAAACCTTTTCAACTATGAAAAACAAATGTATAAATAAAGGTGGCCTGAGTTGTTTCAGTGGCAGTGTATGAATTGTGCCTTTTGGTCAAAGTCTTCTTTCTCCTGTTCCACACATCCTACCTCAGGCTCAACACCCTGCTGAGGTGGACCCAGGTACCTTAGGTAAAGGGGTTGTGTTCTAGACATATCGATCAGACCTCAACAATCTGTGATTACTTGTTTCTGTATTTTGACCAATTGTGTGGTTTTTTTTTAATAATGGTCTCCTGTTACAAGGAGAAGGTTATTTAATGGGAGGTGAGGACTAAAGTTATCTGTGGTTAAAAGTATGACTATATAGAATCCAATTAGGAATTATGATGGTTTAGTGACATGGGTAGTGGAGTGGGTAGTGGGATCCCCTCTAATATCCACAGCCTCACTTTACCAGGGCTAGTTGGGTTCCCAGTACCAGATGCTGTGTGTATGTGTGTGTGTGTATGTGTGTGTGTGTGTGTGTGACTTTTACTTTTAGCTAATTATAAACACACAATCACTTATTTTTCTAACTACTTTAAAATATGTACTTCACTATATCCAGTATATTCACATTAATATATCACTTTATCATCACTCAACTTCCATAACTGTTTATCATCCTATACCGAGGAGACTCTATCCATTAAAGAACTACCTGTTCTTTACCTAGTTTATTGCCCCTGGTCTTTTAAATTTTTTAAACAAATTTTATTCTTTTGTCATATATTATACCCCAACTTCAGTTTTCCCTCCCTCTACTTGCCCAAGTCTATTCCTGAAACCTTCTTTCTCCCCTACATCCACCCCCCTCCACCTCCCCTCAGGAAAGTGCAGGTCTCCCTGGGACATCAACCAAATATGGCCTGACAAGCTACAATAAGGTCAAGCACCCACCATCACATCAAAGCTGGACAAGGCAACTCAGTAGAACAAACAGAGTCATACAAGTAGGCAAAAGAGTCAGAGACAGACCCTGTTCCCACTGTTAGGAATTTCACAAGAACATCAAGCTACTCAGGCATAACATATATGCAGAGGACCTAGGTTAGACCCTTACAGGCTCCTTGATCTCTGGGTACCCCTGTGAGTGCCAGTAAATTGATTCTTTGGGCTGTGTTCTTCTGGTGTCCCAGGTTTCTCTGATTCTTCCTCTCACTCCTCCATAGGATTCCCCAAGCTGTGCCTAGTGTTTGACTGTGGGACTCTGTATCTGCTCTCATCAGTTGCTGGATGAAAGTCTCTTTGATGACAATTCTGTCCCAGAATACTCTTACAGGCAGGACAAACTGTAGGTCTACAGTCTTGTGTCTAGGTTGGTGTCCCAATCCCTCTACTTGAGGTCTTGCCTGGTTACAGAAGATGGACAGTTCAGGCTCTGGGTCCCCCATCACTAGCAGACTTTGTTAGGACTACTCTCATAGATTACATGGAGTTGTCATTGTACTAGGTTCATCTACCTCTACACCCTTAAATTCCCCCAGTTGCTTCTCTCAGTATTTTTTTCCTCCCTATCCCAACCTCATCTGATTCCTCCTGTTTCCAACTTTACACAGTCCACCTTTGAAATCTATTCTATGTCCCCTTCCCATGGAGAGCCTTGTGTCCCCTTCAGCCTTCCACATTACTCATCCTTTCTGATTATGTGAATTATAGCATGATTATCATTTACTTTACAGTCAACATCTACTTATAAGTAAGCACATACATGTTTGTGTTTCCGGGTCTTGGTTACCTCACTCAGGATGATTTTTTTCTAGTTCCTTCCAGTTATGTGCAAATATCATAATGTCATTGTTTTTAACAACTGAGTAATACTCCATTGTGTAAATGTACCATATTTTCTCCATTCATTATTTGGGTGAGGGATATCTAGATTGTTTCCAGTTTCTGGCTATTATGAATTAGGTTGCTATGGGCATAGTTGAGCAAGTGTCTTTATGGTAGGATGGAGCTTCCTTTGGGTATATGCCCAGGAGTGGTACAACTGGGCCTTGAGGTTGATCAATTCCCAATTTTCTGAGAAACTGCCTTATTGATTCCAAAGTAGCTATATAAGTTTACACTCACACCAGCAGTAGTGTTCCCCTTGTTCCCCATCTTGCCAGCATGTGCTGTCCTTGAGTTTTTGATCTTAGCCATTCTGATAGGTGTAAGATGGAATCTCTAAGTTGTTTTAATGTGCATTTTCCTTATTTGCCTCTGATCTTTATTCTATCCTCTGTCTTATAAAACTTAAATTTCTAAGTAACTCAAATAAGGAGAATCATATATTTGTTCTTTTGCATCTGGTCTATTTCATTCAGCATAAAGTTCTCAAGGATTGTTTATATTATAATATGTTAAGAATAATACTATGTAATTTTATTACCTGAAATCACTTTGCTCTACAGTAGATAGTCAGAATATATAACTCTTATGTAAATGGAGGTTTGCATAGGTTAACCAGTATCTAGCCACTCTTACGCTCTTTTCAGCCTTTAGTCCAGTGCTTCTCAACCTGTGTGTTGCCACTTCTTTGGTGATCAAAAACTCTTTCATAGGGCTTGCCTAAGACCATCAGAAAACATGAATATCTATATTGCAAATCATAACAGTAGCAAAAGTACAGTTATGAAGTAGCAATGAGAACAATTTTATGGTTGGGGGTCACCACAGCATGAGGAACTGTATTAAAGGGTTACACATTAGTAAAGATTGAGAACCACTGATTTATTCCTAGGTAACCACTATTTTATTCTCTGTTTCTATGCTTAAGATTGTAAAATTTTCTCTATCTATCTATCTATCTATCTATCTATCTATCTATCTATCTATCTATCTGTGAGTTTGTGTGTTTATTTTTTCTTTTTTGAAAATAGGATTTTTTCAATAATATATATTATGGTTTCTATTCTTTCTGCTTTTCCAAGTTCCTCTCCATCTTCCCTTCCATTCAGATTCACCCCCTTTCTCTCATTAGAAACCAAACAGGGTTGTAGAGATAATAATGAAATAAAATATAATAAGATGAAACAAAAATTAACACATCAGAATGGGACAAAACAAAGAGAAGGAAAAGAACTCAAGAAAAGAAACAGGTAAAGATTCAAAGACCCACTCATTTCACAAGATCAGGAATCCCAGAAAACAAATTGGAAGCCATAATATACACACAAAGGACTTGTAGAGTATAAAGACAAACAAAAATATTCCCCAGAGATGCTTTCTTGGAGAAAACTAAATTTTCATTTGCATGTGGTTATCAAACAGAGATTGCTTCTGTGTTAGAGATGAGGCATGTGTCCATGACTTTCATCTCTAGGACCCCATCTGATACAGACCTATACAGGCACTGTGCCTGCTGCCTCTGTCTCTGTGAGTTCATACATCACCAGTCCTGTTGAATTAGGAGGCCATATTTCCTTGGTGTTCTCCCTCTTCTCTGGCTCTTACACTTGTTCTTCCAACTCTTCCCCTTCATATATTTTAGAAAGCTTCTACTATATTATTAGATCAATACTATTGCTCAAATGATCTTTCATTTTAGCTGTCTCTCCCAGTAGTCTCCTCCAACCTCCACTTACATCTCCATTTGATTGTCACATTCTAGTCCCTCTCCCAGTAATCCATAACTATCTATTCTATCTCCATCACCTATGGAGAGCTGTCTCCTTCAACCCTGTGCAAAATCCCTTACTATATAACTAACCTGTGTGGTTCTATTGATTGTAGACTAGTTATCAATGACTTAGTTAATATCCACATATAAATTAAGACATACCATATTTGTCTTTCTGGGTCTGAGTTCTCTCACTCAGGATGATTTTCTTCTAGTTCTATACATTTACCTGCTATGATTAATTTTTTAAACAGCTGATTGATGCTCCATTGTGTAAATGTACCACATTCTCTTTACTTGTTCTTCTGTTGAAAGATATCTAGATTTATTCCAACTATTGATCTTATGAGAGGGAATGAACCAGTGGACATGATTGAGCAAGTGTCCCAGTGCAAGGATGAAGCTTCCTTTGGGTATATGCCACAGTGTGGTATAGCTGGATCTTCAGGTAGATTGAGTTCTATCTCCCTAAACAACTGCCACACTGATTTCCACAGTGGCTATAAAAGTTTACACTCCCACCAGCAGTGGATGGGTGTTTCTTTTGCTCCACATCCTTAGCAGCATGAGCTGTCACTTGTTTTTATTGATCTTAGCCTTTCTGACAAATGTAAGATGAAGTCCCAAAGCAATTCTGATTTGCATATCCTTGGTGACCAAGGATGTCAAATATTTTCTTAAGTGTTTCTGAGCAATTTGAATTTCCTTTTTTGAGAATTTTCTCTTTAGACCTAAACTCTATTAAATATATATATATTCCAGCCGTTGCTCCCTTCCTGGCCTCCCTCCCAGAGTTCCTCATCCCATTCCTCCTCCCCTCTGTCCTCAAGAGGATGCTTCACCCCCAGACGGCCTCTCCTCTCCCTACGGTCTCAAGGCTCTTGAGAATTAGGTTCATCTTCTACTACTGAGGCCAGACTAGGCAGTCTTTGCTATATATATGTCTGGGACCTCAGACAAGCTTGTGTATGGTGTCTGTTTGGTGGCTCAGTGTCTAGGAGCTCCCAGCGGTCCAGGTTAGTTGAAACTGGTGGTCCTCTATGGGGTCATCCTCCTCTTCTGCTTCTTCTATCCTTCCTCTAATTCAACCATAGAGGTCTCTGACCATAGTCCAATATTTGGGTGTAAGTGTTTGTGTCTGTCTAAGTCAGCTGCTGGTTGGGTCTCTCAAAAGACAGTCGTGCTAAGCTCCTGTCTGTAAGCATATCATAGCATCAGTGACACAGTAGTGTCAGACCTTGGTGACTCCCCATAAGGTGTATCCCCAGTTGAGGTGGTGACTGGACCACTTTTCTCAGTCCCTTCTCCATTTTTGTCCTTGCAGTTCTTTTAGACAGGAACACTTTGTGGGAGGTGATGAGACCCTCTAAAAAGTACCAGAGACCTAGGAGGTGAAAAACTCTCAGGATTCAATGGGAGTGACCTTAGATGAAGTACCCAACAGTGGGGAGAGGGAACTTGAAGAGTCCATCTCCAATAGATAGACAAGGCCTCAAGATGTGGGATGTTGTTACCAACCCACAGTCAAAATTTCTGACCCAGAAATGTTCTATTTTAAATTTTTAATTTAATTAATTAATTAATTAATTTTATTTATTCTCCCTTGTCTCATACAATATATCCTGACTGTTGTTTCCCTTCAGTTTATTCCTTTCTGCTTCCTGGGTGCTGGTATTAAAGGCATAAATTATCACCATCACCTGGTGCTTTATTGTTTTTGTTTGTTAGTTTTAAATTTTTGTTATTTATTTATTTATTTATTTATTTATTTATTTATTTTCTATTCTAGGTCTTTGGGCTATCTAGCCTCCAATTCCTGGTGATACAGACATTGAGTCTATTTTGTGGAATAATTTGAGGAGTATTTACATTAACTTTTCTTTGAAAGTCTGGTAGAATTCTGTGCTGGCCCTGCTTTTGTTTGTTTGTTTTTGTTTTTCATTATGTATTGTTTTGGTTACTAGACTTTAAATGACTTCTGTTTCACAGGGGTATCAGGTCTGTTTAAATTGCTTATTTAATCTTGATTTGACTTTGATAAGTGATGCCTATCAAGAAAATTATCTAGTTCTTTTATATTTTCCAGTTTTGTGGAATAAGGATTTTTAAAGTATATCCTTGTGAGTCTCTGCATTTCCTTGATAATTGTTGCATTGGACCCTCTTCATCTTCAATTTTGCTAACTAGGTTCTCATCTCTCTATCTTTCAGTTAATTTGGATTAGGTATTTTCAATCCTATTGATTTTCTCAAAGAAATAGCTCTTATTTTAACTGACCTTTGTTTTGCTTGTTTCCATTTTATTGATTTTTAGGACTGAGGTTGATTTTTCCTTCTCATCTATTTCTTTAGGGTACCATTTCTTCTTTTTGTTCTAGAGATTTCAGATGTTCTGTTAAGTTACTAGTATGAGATCTCTTCAGCTGTTTTAGGTAGGCACTTAGTGCTATGAACTTGCCTCTTAGAACCAGCTTCATGTTTTTTTCGGGTCTGGTAAGCTTGGGTATATTGTGTATTCATTCAAATTTATTCAATTGTAGAAAGCCTTTAATTTCTTTCTTAATTCCTATTTTGATCAACTTTTTATTCATTTTCTTCTGTAACTTTGTAGCTTTGCTGTAAATATTTTTGATGCCTTTGACCTGGATTTCTTCTCCTTTCTCTATTCCTATTATTCTTAGATTTGGTCTTTTCATAATATTTCAGATTTTTTGGATGGTTTATGCTAGGATTATTTTTGTTATATATTTAGCATTTTCTTTGTCTGAGGTATCCATTTTTTATATTGTGTCTTCTATGCCTGATAGTCTCCATTATATCTTTTCTATTCTGTTGGAGAGGTTTACCACTGTGGTTTCTGTTCATGTTCCTAAATTTTCTTTTCCAGATTTCCATCAATTTTGACTTATTAATTCAATTTCCACTTTCATGCCTTAAACTGTTTCATTCATTTCTTCCACTGTTTGTGTTTCCATAGATTTCTTTAAGAGACCTATTAATTTTCTTTTGAAGGATCTCTATCATATTCATAAAGGGTATTTTAAGGTCTTTGTCTTTTATTCAGATTTGTTGCAGTTCTCAGAATCTACTGTGGCAGGTTGCTGAGTTCTACTGTAGACATATTTTCCTGGCTGCTATTGATTGTGTTTTTACACTAGTATCTATGTTTCTGGGTTTGGGATGATTGTAATTCTAGGAGCTGATATCTGGCCTTTTTGTTTTGGGTGCATATTTTATTCCTTGGTTTCTGTTGCCTTCTCTGGTTCTTAGAAGGGTGTGGTGTCTGTACGGTGCTTGGTATGGAATTCTTCTATGATAATGCTATGTGTAGTCACTGGAAGTTGCAGGTAAATACATTTTTCTAGGTATTGGGAACTGATTTTTAGAAATGGGGATGGACTGAGGCAAGAAACTGAATCAGTCCACTGAAGGGAAGTGAACAGGCTATTACACCAGGGTCTGCTTAGTCCCCTGAGAATGAAGACAGAGAAAGAAAAGAGACTGCAACAGGTAGTCTGGTACAGAGCTGGAGAATGAGACTAAGGAATGGGATTTGGAGGAGAGAAGGGAAAGTAAATATCTAAAGCTTGCCTCCATGCTTTGCTGGTCTACTTGCTTTTTTGGCAGGATTGGCTGATAAGTTCCCAGAGAATGTCTGCTGGAGTTAAAGGCTGGGAAAACAGGGTGAGTGTGAAGAAAGGTTGAAGAGGAAAATCTTTATGATGTGTTAGACATGGGGCCGGATAGGTCAAGAAAGTCACAGCTGGTGGTCTGCTACAAAGTTGGAGGTCAGACTGGAGTATTGTATTTAGGAGGGAGGAGAGAGGTGAAGACCAACAATTAGAGTACTTGTTTCCTCACCGAGAATCTAAAAGGTAGGGTCATATAGTCTTTCTTTTTGTAGAAATATTCATTGCCATTTAGCTTGACTTTAATATATGTAGAATGTTTACTGGTATCTATTACTAGTAAAGAATTTACAGGTTTGTGGCCCCATGAGGAGAGCAACAATACCAACCAACCACAGCTCCCAGGGTCTAAACCACCATCCTGGGAGCACTAAGGGAGGGATCCAGGGCTTCAGCTGAATATGTAAGAGTGGAGGGCCCTGCTGGGCATAGGTGGGAGAAGAGATCCTTGGCCTCATGAAGGCTGGATGCCCTAGGGGGTGGGAATTGGAGGGT
Source organism: Grammomys surdaster (assembly GCF_004785775.1). Lineage (NCBI taxonomy): Eukaryota > Metazoa > Chordata > Mammalia > Rodentia > Muridae > Grammomys > Grammomys surdaster. Next base: position 2,945,543 of record NW_021604719.1, read on the forward strand.
GGGGAGGTGGGAGGGGGGGGGGGGTAGATAGGGGTACATTCGCAGAGAAGCAGGAGGAGGGGGGATGGGATAAGGGGTTCCTGGGTGGGTGGGGGATGGGGTAAGGGGACAACATATGAAATGTAAATAAAACATCCAATAAAAATAAAATAAATAAAATAAAATAAAATCACAACTTTCAAGGTTAAAAAAAAGGAATTTACACTTTTATAATTTAATATATGATTTAATGGCTGCTATAAATCTCCTCTTTCTTTAATATTCTCTGCATGTACAACATGCCAAAAGTGTTAAAGTGTGTTAACTTGTATAATTATTTTGAACCTATTAATCTGTTGATTCAACAAATATCTGTTGAGTAATCAAGGTTGTATGTGAGATGTTTTGGATGTGTTATGCATGCAAAGATAGATATTAAAGGGGAAGTGAACTTTTGTCTTAGAATTTTATTTCTGTGAAGAGACACCATGAGCAAGATACGATAAGAGATTTTAAGTAAACTGGAGGTTATGGAATCAGAGGGACAAAGTATAAATGAATAGCAGCAAGATGTTCCTCAATAACCAAGCAGTCAACAAAGATATTAAAAAGGAAATCAAGTTCTTTGGGACAGATGAAAATAGGAACATTGTGTACTAGAGCCTATGAGACAGAGCAACAGCTGTTCTAAGGGAAATATTTATAGCAATAAATGTCTGTATCCAAAGTGATGGAAGGGATCTCTAAGAGAACTGAGCACATGATGTTTCCAAGTTGTTCAGTGAAGGAAGACAGGGAGACTCTGCCTCTCTCCCCCGTATCTCACCATTTACTGTTCTTCTCTGTCCACGATTACATCCTTTACAACAAAACAATAAATACAAAGCTCAGAGATCTTAAATGAAGTAGTGTTGGGCATTATATTTCTAGACAAACAAAAGCAAACAGTAGAATGGCAAAGACCAAGAGCCAAAAAGCAAGATGAGGAAATCAGCACTAGGTATATAACATAAGTTTTTTTTAAAACAAAAACAAAAACAAAAACTCCAACACATGGTTTGTCAGACTGTGAACAAAAGCAAAAATTAAATCAGATGGAGACAGTGGACATTATAGTCGATACCAGAGAGATACAAAGCATTATAGAAACTTTCAAAAATCACACACTGACACATTGAATAGTTTAGATGAGTGGATGAATTATTAGACACAAATAAGCAAGTTCAACTCCAAAAAAGGAGAGAAAACCTAAATAGTTTAATTGTATGTAGGAGGAAATTCACCAACAAATTTCTCATTAAAGAAAATCCCAGGGCTTGATAGTTTTACTCATGAGTTCAGTTGAACAATTAGTACCAATCCTTCTCAAGTTCTATTAAATGAACTCTTTTTGCAAATTACATTAAATGTCTTTTATTTTGGATATTATGTTTCTGTATATATTCTCTATTTGTCTTATGATATTTGTTGCTATACAAAGTCCATGATTTCAGTTACTGCTGGTTAATATTCTTAAGGCACATTTTTGGTATTTGGTAGAACAGAGACGGCTTTTATTCCTATTTGCTTTACAAAGGTCTTTTAACACTACTTGCAAATCTGTTTTACCAGTAAGTATTTTACCAGTAAGTCTAAAACACTTCACTATTCCCTCAGCAAAATGTATGTGATAGAAATTGAGATATTGATTGTAATTCTCATTGAGGTTTTTGATTATAAGAAGTTTGTTATCTCTATGTTGAGGGTTACCTCTTGACTGTTGGTTTGGGAACACATAGCTATATACTTATTTCTATGATGAGAATTCAGTTAGTATCGTATGTCAGCATAACAATCTAACATGGGACAGTGAGATATTTTTCTATATTTATGGTAGATAAGTTGAATTTTGTATATATCTGGACTACTGAATAGCCTTAAATAGGAATGTATTTCATTTTATCATCAATGACATAATATTGGTTCCTATTTTGTGAAATATCTTTTCTCATAGTGCTGGTGGCTTACAGATTCTATTCTGTTTGTATTTTTGTTATTGATTTTCCATTTTTTTGTTTCTACAAAGGATTTTTTTTGCCAGAAGCAGAATTATTTGATGACAAAATAATTTGCATGCTTTAGTAACTCTCAGGAAAATGTTATGCAATTAATTTCAATGTTAATTTTAACTTCTGGGATGAGAATTTACCTGATAGAGTTTTCAGAAAAAAATTATTCTGATAAGGTAGGAGAAGACTAGATATCTGGACAGACATGAGCAAGCACGTGCTTATCCCAGGTAGGACATTAAAGACCAGAGTAGCATTCCGTTCTAGTCTAGCTTGCTGTAGCAATGAGTTGATTGGGCTCATTTATAGGAGAATGGGTCAGGGGTTACTTATAATAGTATGAGCCCCATTACATCAGTCACATCACCAGAAATCTCATACCAACATGGATAATGATATTCCCCATATCTGTGTACCTGAAATTCCCCTAAGAATTCCTATGACACCACATACATCTGGGACAGAATTATGCACAGGTAGAGGGACAGAAGAATGTGCAGGAGGAAGGAAGTGACTAGAACCTCAATGGAGAGCTTAAGGACCCTCTCAGACAGAACTCTGTGAGAGAACATCAACATGTTTTACCTTACTTCATGTCTTTACAGTAATACATGTTATTCTTACTAAGAAGAAAATGGCTGTTATACTGGATGACATCTTTCTACAACATTTTTATAGGATATATTACTATACATCACTTAAATTTATGTGTCTTCTTATTTTATTTTATATGACATTATCACTTATTTATTCTCATTTTATTGAGATATGTTTAGAAGCATCCTGGTTGTAAATTGGATTTGAACAAGATAGACCTGGGCTTAAATAATAGCCTGATAAGTGTGTGTGTGTGTGTGTGTGTGTGTGTGTATGTGTGTTATAGAGGAAGTGGTAATCAAACTCAGTGCCTTGTGCATGCTGGATCCTAATGCTCTATCTCTGTGCTGTATCTCAATGTAGCTCTACCTCTTTCTAATCAACAAGTAACCAAGACATTATTTAGTTTTTCCAACCTATTTTCTAGTATATAAAAATTGGGTTAATTACACCAGGTTTATAAAATTGTAGTCAAATTTATTGATAAAAAATGAGTAAAAAACATCTTGGTACCTGAAAATAAAAACTAATAATACTCATTACATGCTGAGTTATTATTGTTACTCTCAAATTATCACTGGGGAAGAGATTAAAAATTCAACCAAAACATGAAAAAAACACACCATATTTGATAAAATACATTCTTTATGCGTTTTCAGAGAATTAGGGGCAAAGGTTATTCTTGAAAATAAACAAAAACATAATTTCATTTGAGGAGAAAAGGAAGAACACTCCACCAAAGTTATAAAAATATTAAAATATATCTAAAGTTAATGATGGCCATAGCAGCTGGCATTGACTTTCTCCAACATGAAAGAGAAGTGTCTTCCATCTACAAGGGAGACACAGTGTAGAACACAGGATCAATTCTGTATGTGCAGTGATGTATTCCTCTTTCCATAGGCTATCCATCCATACATGTGTTCAAACCCTATTTAGAGCAGTATCGCTTGAATGTTTATTATGTAGCAGGTGAAATGTAAAGCATTTTATATACCTTATGAATTTAAACTTAACTATACCCAAATCAAGTAGTACTTCATTGTAGTAGAGTAGTAAAACTTGGGGTAAACCCCTTCTTTGTACCAGGCCTGCTTCTTTATTCCTATAACAATGGAATAAGCAGTGTACAATACTACATTTTAGGATGTTTAGTGAGTCAGGACATTTCCAGAGAAAACAGGGGGAAAAAACTTACATCACATCCCAAATGGTGCAGGCTCAGATAGAAAAAAGAGACACACAAGGAAAACCCAGAGAGACAACATAGGCACTCCACACCCACAATCATAAATCCTGGAGAAAAGAAAGATTGTAGTAATCATTTTCATACTTCCTCTCTGGGGAATAGAACAAAATGTCACAGCACCCCCCAAAAGTAACCTTCCATATCTCTTCCACCTTCAGGAACAACTTCTTTTTTTTTGTTTCTTGAGCCCCATAAAGAGGAATAAGTTCTACTGTCACTAGCCTGAGTAAAACAATATCCAGTGTGATGTTCTTAACCACTTCCATTTCTAAAACCATACCCCTTTAGAAATCCTTTTTAATTATGCTGATGTGAACACACAATGTATTCCAAGCTGAACTGTGACTGATAAACCATGATGATTATTAGATCATCCTTTCTTCTGGATGAATGAAATATTCTCTTAGGTGTTCAAAGAAACAAAACATTTATAGCCTGGTTTATTTTTCCTCCCTTTAATTACAAATTTTTACATGCACATGCTGGCTTTTCCATAATGCATTTGCTTCCTTGGTTCTGAGGCAGAAGAGCTACCCACCTGGTTTGCTTGTAAACATCAATGGTGCATAGCTCTCCTGTTTCTTCAAGCCATGTGTAGGTGGTTTGAATAGACTGGAATCCCTTGGTGTGGTGTTCTTTCAGTCAAATATGGTTTGTAAGCACTTTACTTTTTTTCTTCACAGTAATTTCATTAATCATGTTTACCAGGTTCTGCCTGGAACATTGCACGCTATTTTGTCATCTTAATTTTGCAGATGTGGCCTCGTGAGGAGCTGCTACTGTAATTTTCTGATGCTACCACAGAGGTAGCTGCAGCACAGTCAGACCTCTATCTATCCTGAGATGATGGGTGGGTAGTCTTCTAACTGTAGCAGATGTTCTTGTCTGTCCTCATACTTAGAAGAAATTCTTTTAAATAATAAAGAACTAAAGTTACCCAACTTTAAACAAACTTTCATCCAGGTGCAGAATGCTGCACTGTAGGCCAAGAATAGTGAGTGTTGACTTGAAATTAGAGCAACTTCACACTCTGAGGTCACTAGTATTTTTTTTTTTTTTGCAGAGGTCTCATAAGGCTCAGGAAATATCATAATGGATATGCACAAAATCCCTGTCCCACAAAGGACATCGGAGCAGTTAATAGTTGTTGGGGGTAGGGTGTTCTTTGGTAGTGTAGCTACCTGTTAGTTGTCCATGATTCTGTAAGTAACCATTTAATTACAATTGTTCAACAATCTAGATTTGAGGGAAATAATTTCATTGATCTGTCATTAGGGTCCTATCTGTGTGCAAAGATGTTTGCTTATGTCACCCCAGGAGAAGTCCTTCCATGCATCCTGTCCTCCTTCAGGAGATGAAAGCAATGTGCCTAAGTTCATAATGCATATGGCCACAAATGGCTGTCATCTTTTGAACATTTTAGTAAAGCATTTTACTTTGGTATTTTCCATGTTCTATGTCTCTTGCAGATCAGACCACTGTCAATCTATGTACTCTTGAATTTACTCATTTACGTGCTTGTTTAAGAAATAGTTTTGAGTGTTTATTAGATGTCAAATACCATACTAGGTGCCGGGAATATTACAGTACAAATATTGCAATGTCACACCAGTGCTTAAAACTCCTAAGTAGATTCCAATATCAAATCAAATAATAGGGAGACTTTCATACTATTGATTAAGATTAGCAAAGGCTTTAGAGGATAATGCTCAAGAGTTTATTTCTTATAGCCGTACAGCTCCACTTTCATGAGTTATTTTGCTTTTAGCTACATAGTTAAAAAAGGAGTCTGTAGAGCTCTCATGTTAGTGTTTCAGATGAGACTGATGCCCTCACTGATGGCCAGTGGAGCAATGCTGGCCACAGAGCCCAATCCTACAGCAAGATGGGCTGGAAACTTGGAAGAGCCTTGGGACAGGGGTAGGCACACCTGGTATAAATTTCAAGAACTGTTTAAGCTAGGATGTTAAGAGTGAGGACAGCTCAGGAGGACTGTGTGAAGTACATTATCAATAGAAGGAGCTGCATACATGGAGACAGTGAGGTAAGATGGAGCATGGGGCATCTGAGGAGCTGAAGAACGACCCATGGGTTGAACAGAAAAGAGAAAGAAGGGTGATGGTGAGAAATCACATTAGAAAAGTGGGCAGAAGGCAGGGTATGGGGTCAGATTATGCAGGCAATGCTAAGAACTTTTTATCTATATATATATATGCATACATCATATACATATACATATACATATACATATACATATACATATACATAT
>NW_021604719.1:2951694-2974692 GCF_004785775.1 Grammomys surdaster
TATACATATACATATACATATACATATACATATACATATACATATACGGTGTTTGTGTGTGTGTGTGTGTGTATGTGGTTTTAAAGGAGAATCCTGGCCTGTCCCTTTTCTCTACTTTCTGTCTGGCCCTGAGAACATCCTTATCTCCACATCCCCCTGCCATTCTACTATTGATCCTCAACAGAGTTACACCACAATATTTATATTTGCAAATTATAAAACTGTGACCTAAATGAACCTGAAGTTAGCTGACTCTGATATTTTATCACTGTGACACAAAGCTACTAACAAGGAGGAATAAAAAGGAAAGAAACTGGTATAACTGAGGAATCTAGGATATAATCTAAAGGGAGTGAGTGGTTGGATGGGGAGGGTACAACAGTTGTTCGTTTATAAGAACAATGTCAGAGGTAAGAAGACTAGAAGATATCAAGTAGATGTTAGTTGTGATAAGTTGTCACATGTTCAGTCTGAAAGCATGTGGAACAAGAGTCATTTGTTAGATGTGTAATTGGGAGATGCGTGCTTCACAATTTATAGTTAGTCATCAAAACCATAGACATCAGTGGGAGGTGGGATGGCTCACTGGTACTCTGAGAAACCTAACGGTTAAAGTTGCAGGAGTTGGAGGAGGAATGGACAAAATGGTGAGAACAAAGAAGTGTAGACTGGAGAGAAAGTATGAAGAGAGTATTGTGGAGGAAGCAAAGGGAAGCCTTCCTGTTGGAAAGGAAGGAGGCTACAAGGATAAAGTCAGGGGATGTCAAGTGTTCTTAGATTAGACTGGTAAATGACATCAGCAGAGCCAGAGTAGCTTGGCAGACAATAGCTATGCTGTCAGCAGAGGAATTAACGTTCTCTGCATCCCATCGAATTCTGGGAGCAGTTCTAGCAATTACAGTCAACAATGACAGCATGTATTTCAGGAAGCTTTCTCTATTTCAGAACAGCATTTAATAGAATTGGAACTTTAACTGCCTCAGTACATAACAGACTCATATACTAGCTGTAGAATTCTATGCTGAATATTGCCAAATAGTGCTTTTTAGAGGTTTTTAAAAATTGTTGTATCATAATCATGATATTCAAACCATTGCATGTTCTTAATATACTTTTATTGGTCCCAAATTCATTGCTTCTAGATTGCATTTCTGTTTAAAATTAAAATGTGCAGAAAACCAGAGAAGCCAGGCTAGTAGACATCATCAAAGGGATGAGCTAGAGGGATAGCCCTGTGGGGCAAAATTAATTATGCACAGCCTGGATGGGAAGATAAGCGTGGGAGCTTAATGATCCTGTTTTTGTGACAGTAAAGAAGTGTTGAGAGAATGCTGACTTGTGGCTTTTTATCTTCATGGAGGATCACTGTGAGAACTGGGTTAGAATTTCTGAAAGACATAGTTGTTTTATTTTTGAGAATACAATAACATCAGTTCTCCCTTTCCTTTCCTTCCTTCAAACCCTCCTTGTACTCTTTCAACTTCATGACCTCCTTGTTGATTAATTGTTATTGCACATAGCGTGTACACAGACACATAGGCACACAGATACACACAGACACACAGACATACAGACATACACATATCTGACTAGCTTACTCTATATAATGTGGGTAAAAGGGCAGATATTTAGAGTGTAGTCGGTGATTATGATGGTTTAATATATACATTGGGGGTTTTCTCTAAGACCCATGACATCAATAGCCTTGTTAGTTGGCTTTGTTTCCAGTAACATTGTTTCCCTGCTGTTGATTGAGTCTTATGTCCAACTAAGAGAATTGTTGGTTACCACCAAGGTGTGGATACCACTGTTGTACTAATAGGGCTACACTGTCATACTGGTTGTTGTTGCTCATATGTGTCATAGCTGGGTAGCACTGTTGGTTGCTTCACTCCTTCAGAAATTTTCATGAAGCCTTCTGGTACCTTGTAAGCTAGTCCTCAGGGGAGGACGTTTTCAAGTCTGTTCCAGCTCAGGGGCTTCTTTGCTCTGCATCTGAAAAGTGAGTGGTATCAGCTTTCAGACTGCCCATGATTAAAAAATATAAAAAAGAAGAATAAAAAAGTGAAGTGGGGATTTCCTATCCAGTAACACATTTAGCAGCACATCAGTGATACTTTGTGTTTGCTAATCCTTAAACAGAGTTTTCTGGGACTGGAAAGTCATATGTCTCAAAGGGACCTTGGTGATAGGGAAATAAATCATAGAAATCCCAGAAAAAGACAACTGGTCTCCTCTGGAAACTGTTTCTGAGTATCCTTCAGCTGGGTCTTTACTATGTCTCAAGACAGATTGGCTTTGAAACATCTGGGAGTTTTTGAGCCTTTGTATCCAATGTCTGTGGAGAAGCTGGGTGCATACATAGTAGGACACATACTGAGCTCTTTCAAGCCAACATTATTTCCCTCTGTAAGGAGCTTCCTGGCATACCTATTTCCTCCAGTTCTCCAGTACTTTAGAGTTACTGCTTCCCTTTGATGCCAGATAATGCAGCCTCAGTCTTTAGCTCATGTGAGACAGATGCTTCCCATGGTTCCTGAGGAGTCAATCAAATGTTCATAGGGTGAGTCCTTTGCTGGTTGCTCTTTTCTTTGTAGCACCTGCCTGGATTTCTCTTGCAGTGTCTTTAGATCCCCAGTCCACACTGTAGAGCTGCCCCCTTCCTTCTGTTCATGAAAACCACCTTTCCTTTAGCTATTCTTCCATTCAAGAAAAACTGCATGGCAGTTTTTTAAATTCAATTTTAAAAATTAGCATACAAAGTAATGGATCTCACTGTGAGAGTCTCCCCATACTTGATTTTTCTTGAACTTTCCCCAAGCCCAGTTCTCCACCCCATCACTTGCTCACCTCCTGTAGATCTCCCCCCAATTGTCTTTCTTCTATGTTCATATCACATGTATTCGAGTACCATTAAGACCTACTTTTTCCATCTCATGGTCTCCTTTCTAGTTTTGTGACAGCAGTACACATACATACAAATACAGTAATTAAAGTCTAGGATCTGTGTATGATAGCAAATATGGTGAATCTGTTATTCTGAGTCTTATTTGCCTTCTATCAACTAGTTCCCAGTTTCATTCAGTTTCTTGCAAATGTCAAAATTTCAAGTTTCTTTATAGTTGAATAATGTGTATGTGTATCATATTTTCTTTACGCATATGTTTGTTGATAGAAAACTGATTCCACTTCCTATCTGTTGGAAATAGTGTAGCAATGCCATGGATATGTAAGTATCTTGACAAATATATATATTATTCTTTTATCTATTTTTTTTACTTAATTTTATTTTTTACTTATTCACTTTATATCCCACTCACTGTTCCCCTCCTGGTCACTCCTCCCACAATCCTTCCCCCATCCTGACAAAAAATATTTAAAAACAGACTTTATTGAAATTTGAGACATGAGAAAGAAGTGAGGTAGGTTACCCCCAGAAACAGAGAACAAACCCAAATGCTCATGCTTCTGCTGGTAGTTTATCAAGATGCAGTGCATGGACCCTCAACTGGCTCCTTTTCATTGACTCTGGCCACTGTTATTTCAAAACAAAAGTCCCCTTCCCTCTGGCATTCTACCTGAGTCTAGGTCTCCAACCCATTTCAATCCTCTTTGTGTGGAAGCAATAAACAAGTCACTGGCCCAACTGTAGAGCTTTTGCTTCCCTTGTGTGAACTGCATCTACTTTCTTTTGCAGAGACAGAGCACATTTCAGCATTTTGTTTTGTGTTTTTGATATGTCAAATCCTGGTCCTCAGAAGGCCCTTGTCATTTTGAGATGACATATTATTCTTAAAGTCACCTAAGAACCAAACCAAATTATTAAGCAGACTTAGTTGTCAAAGTATTTGTGCTTTCTTCTTCTAAAATCACTTTCTGCCATTTTTTTACAAGTGGAAAATTTGTTCCTAAGAAAATATGTATGTGTCTGAGCTTCTAGAGGTTAAACAACACCAACAAAAAAAATCCCCATTATGTTAATACTGTGGTATTGCACAGTCTACCATATGGCTATGCTCAGCAAGATGTGCAGACTAAAGTATTTTTATACAAAGATTTTCTAGAGGAATTGGGGAGGGACAAAAGGGAGGAGACTTAACTCCCTAGGTGCCATACACACCAGTCTTCATGTCTTGCTAATATCTCCCAATGTTCCTTCTATGTATTTTTCATTTCTTATCTAAAGACAGTCTGTACTATTTTTGTATTCTTAACTCCTAAGTGTGAGTGGCAAGTGGGGGTCATCATCCACAGATGCTGGTTGTAGTCATTGGATGGGAGAATGAATGTAAAGGAGCGAGTGATACAGCTATTCAAGAGTAGGCAGAGCTCTAGTCAAGTACATAAGAGGGGTACGTGGGTTTCCCATGGAGACAAAGTCAGATGATAGGTAGTTAAATGTAAAACTCAAAACGCAGCATGACAGTAGAATGAGTAGACCAGACAGCCTATGGTGGGATTTTAGGCAGCAACGGGGGAGAAGCATGGCTCAAGTTCTAAAGTCAGAGGGATTTAAACTACTGTTAAAATCAAGGATCTCTTCATAAAATCAGATACATTGAATCTAATAGAAGAGAAAGTGTGGAAGAGCCTTGAACACATAGACACAGGAGAAAATTTCCTGAACAGAACGCCAATGGCTTATGCTGTGAGATCAAGAATTGAGAAATGGGACATCATAAAATTACAAAGCTTCTATAAGGCAAAAGACATTGTCAACAGGACAAAATGGCAATCAACAGACTGGGAAAAGATCTTTACCCACACTACATTTGATAGAGGGCTAATATCCAATATATACAAAGAACTCAAGAAGCTAGACTCCAGAGAACCAAAGAACCCTGTTAAAAAATGGGGTATAGAGCTTAACAAAGAATTCTCAACTGAGGAAACTCAAATGGCCAAGAAGCATCTAAAGAAATGTTCAGCATCCTTAGTCATCAGGGAAATGCAAATCATGAGTTTCCATTTCACACCAATTAGAATGGCTAAGAGCAAAAACTCAGGTGACAGCAGATGCTGACAAGGATGTGGAGAAAGAGGAATACTCCTCCATTGTTGGGATTGTAAGCTGGTAAAACCACTCTGGAAATTAGTCTGGTGATTCCTCAGAAAATTGGAGATAGTATTACCTGAGTACCCAGCTATTCCACTCCTGGGCATATACCCAAAAGATGCCCCAAAATATAACAGGGACACATCCTCCACTGTGTCCATAGCTGCCTTATTTATAATAGCCAGAAGCTGGAAAGAACCCAGATGTCCTTCAACAGAGGAATGAATACAGAACATGTGGTACATTTACACAATGGAGTACTACTCAGCTATTAAAAACAATGAATTCATGAAATTCTTAGGCAAATGGATGGAACTAGAAAATATCATCTTGAGTGAGGTAAAACAGTCACAAAAGAACACACACGGTATACACTCACTGATAAGTGGATATTAGCCTAAAAGCGTGGAATACCCAAGATACAATTCCCAGACCACATGAAGCTCAAAAAGAAGGAAAACCAAAGTATGGATGCGTCAGTCCTTCTTAGAAAGAGGAACAAAATATCCACGAGAGGAAATATGGAGACAAAGTGTGGAGCAGAGACTGAAGGAAAGGCCATCCAGAGACTGCCTGACCTGGGGATCCATCTCATATACAGACACCAAACCCAGACACTATTGTGGATGCCAAGAAGTGCTTGTTGACAGGAGCCTGATATAGCTATCTCCTGAGAGGCTCTTTCAGAGTCTGGCAAATACAGAGGGGATGCTGGCAGCCAACCACTGAGCTGAGCATGGAGTCTTTAATGGAGGAGTTAGAGAAAGGACTAAAGGAGCCTAAGGGGTTTGCAACTCACAGAAAGAACAATAATATCAACCAACTAGAACCCCCAGAGCTCCCAGGAACTAAATCACCAACCAAAGACATGGCAGGTCCGATGGCTCCAGTCACATATATAGTCTTGTCAGACATCAATGGGAGGAAAAACCTTGGTCCTGGGAAGGCTCCATGCCCTAGTGTAGGAGAATGCCAGGGCAGGGAGGTGGGAGTGGGTGGGTGGGTGGGGGAGCACCCTCATAGAAGCAGAGGGAGGGAGGATGGGATAGGGGTTTCTGGAGGAGAAACCAGGAAAGGGGATAACATTTGAAATATAAATGAGTAAAATATAAAAAAAAAATCTAAATTTGAGCCATTAACAGGCTGCAGGACTAAGTTGTCACCATCACCATTGTCTGTTGGACACTTGCTGATGAACAGGCATACTATGACCACCACATTTGTTTGCAGAGAGAGGCAATCATTTCCATTTTACAGATGGGAAAACTGAGTTTTAAAGAAAGCATTTCACTTGCCACAAATTACATTTGAAGGATGGAGGCAGGATTAGAACCCAGATCTGTCTGAGTCTACCTGCTGTCCTCTTGGCTTCTGCACTGTGTAGCATATGAAATCTGAGCATATCAGATCTTTCTCATCATGGTTTGTCTGTGTCATCATACTTAAAAGAAAGAAGCAGCACAGTGTGATAGAAATATTTCTGCAGAAAATAATAATAAAGGTATAAGAAAACGGGCTTAGTGATCATCTTGGTTCCTCACATACCCTTGCCTAGGGCTGCCATAAGGATTCTGGGTAATGAGCTAAGTTTTAGTAACAACTTACACAAGAGATAAATATTCACATCTCCTACATACCCAATCATACACAATGGAGAGAAGATTTATACACACTCATAGCTTAAAAGTGGATTCAGCTGTGAGCTCTTACCTTCCTTGCAGCTATGTTCCTGCCACCAATCCAGAGCAAATGTGTGGCACCAAACCTTTTCCATATATGCATTCAAAGTTCTCCAGTGAATGTGTACTGCATAGAGGTCCACCCTCATACTATGTTCAGGGAGTGGGGTTAATAGGAAGTGGATTAAGAGATCTAAGAGTCATCAGAATGATATGTGTTTGACCAGGTTTCTCAATCTCAGTTCATTTTCCTTTTCATAGTGGCCGATTCTGTAGGCATTCTTGGACTAAGCTTATATCTGAATTTGTACACCAACAGCACAAGGCTGAGACTTCTGCCTTGGGCTCTGATCAAATTTTCTTTGGTAGTGCCAGGTGTGTGAAATGAAGTGTTATTGATTTGAATCCACATCTGCTTGAAAACTGCTTCCTGAAAATCCAAGACTAAGCATTTCCTATTTTGCAATCACGAGCGTGGTATCTTCCCACTCAAATTCTGCAAATATTTGACATGTACGATGTATTAAACATTTGAATTCAGTCAAGCAAAATGTGTGCCCCTGGGAAACCTAATATCTGCTGAATTGTCAAATCCAGGGATTTTACCAAGCAAGGGGAACACAGATGAAATTAAACTAACTTGGGAGCAACAACAGTCAGGCTGCCTCTCAAGGATAATCCTCTATGTCTAAATTATATATGTGTTACTTTCTCTCATTTGCACAACCAATTACAGGGAAGTTCTTATTGTGAGATGCAATAATTTGATATAATTGGAACAGCTTCAGCATTTTTGAAGGTGGTTTCCCTGGCAGAACAAAGTCTTGGGGAAAACAAATTATGTTGATTTACTAGCAATTCTGCAAATGAGTTGTCTGGGGGACTCAGGAGGAGTCTTTTATGGAGTACAAAGAAACTGCTCACTATTTGACATTTTAAATTGCTCGCCTGGAATATGCAAAACTGCAGCTATATAATTGCATGTTCTAATTGCATGTTGTCGCTTCCAAGGCCACCAATTTGCACTTGGATTTGGAGACATTCTGTGTGCTAATCAAGAGAGAAATGATACTCATTTTTCTTCAAGTTATAGAGGGCAGAACAGGGTTGTGAACATCCAGGGGAAGCCAAGATTGTAAGTCTGTAGTAAATTCCTATTCAAGATCCACTTTGATAACTCCACAGTTTTACTGAAAAAGGCTTATGGGAAGGCAGTCACCAATAGGGTAGCATGAGGACAGATGACATTTGACAACATAAAAATCACCTAGTATAATAAACTGAGGGCTAGCTGGGTTTTGAAGACAATCATTGGAGCCTGCTGTTCACCCTGCCAGCAGGTGGGACAGTGCAAAGGAAGGGACTGGATAAAGGCCAACAGATAAAAGACCTTAAACGCTAGACAATAGGTTCATCTCAGATTTGCAGCTTAGAAAGACTCCTTGGATCTTTACACTAATGGTGTAACACTGGGTCCAGAAACACCATGTTTTGACAGGTGGAAAGAAGAGGATCTGAATGTATGAATGTGTGATAGAAGACACAAATAATTGGGTCAAAATGCAGAGAACAACTGACCATGGAGTGCTTAGCACCAGTGGGGACATCCACAACATAACTCTGAACACCTAAGACTCAGGGAACACTGCAGAAGAAGAGTGGAAATATTGTAAGAGCCAGAAGATTGGCAAGACAGCAGTGAGATTGTGTTTCCCAGAAATGACAGGGAAGCTATACCCATGATACCTTAACTATATGGCTGCCAAAACAAGACTTGAACAATGTCAACATCAATAGACATGCCACTATGAAATGGGGTGTGAAGTGGAAATTTCTGGTTTCCGGAGACTCAGTTGTGCCATGTGATGGCTTCTGGAAACTGTCTTAGGAGACGATGCTTTGCTGAGATAGACATAAAAGAGGATGTTTTGCTGAGAACAGACATGCAGTATTTTACTGGAAGCTGCCTGGAAAAGGGCATGTGATGTTTTCTATACCAGATGTGTGACAGAGCACATGATATTTGGAAATAAATATAGCCAGCAGACAGTGGACCATAGCGTGTCATTAGTTTACCTTGTCCCTCTTTGCTGATCAACACTGGACTTTGCCGATATTGATCTTCACTGATGATGCTATGGCATTGGTTTGCCTTGTCTTCTTCGGTGATCACCATTTGTCATGACTTTGTAGAGAGAAATGCACCAAAGAGCTTCTGGTGGTGTTCAGGTGGCTTCTTGCCACTTCTACAGACTTGGGCTGATTGGCACAGCCTTACAGCTTCTTCTGGATTGAACTGTCTTGCTGATTCATGAATGGTGATTGCAAGTAGACTAAGCTAGCACTGCTGATTCATGTGAACTGAACTGATGATATCTTGACAACAAAGATTGAAATTGCCCCCAAAGAACTATTTCTAAACAGGTCTACATCCTCCTTTGCTGTATTAACCTTTCCTTTTCACTACCTCTGGTGGTGGAAGTGAAGTCAAAGCATTTAAGAACCCTTATTAAAGTAGATTTTGAAAAATAAAAGCCTACAGGGGTCTGTGGAGTTTCACTAGGCCTCACCTCTAGACAAAGAGCTACAGGTACATAATTACTGCTGCAAGGGATAAATGTTCTTTTCTGGAAATGCATTCCCTGATTGATTATCCAGTATCAAATGGTCATCCCTGAAGTCATATGCATACAAACAACACTAAACAGATTCTACATGTTGTACTTATATATCTATGTATATACGTGAACATGATGCATATATATATATATATATGTGTGTGTGTGTGTGTGTGTGTGTGTGTGTGCACATAAGAATGTGTTTGAATGTACAACAGTAAAAAAGAAAGGAGGCTATGAAATTAAGAGGGAGTGAGAAGGCAGATGGGAGATATTGGAAGGTAAAAGAAGAGTGAAATGATATAATTATATTTTAATTAATATTTTTAAAAAGAAAAAAGGCCCCCACTTATTATCATATGATTTTCCCTAGGAGTCTTTTTTGAGCAATGACTGCCTTTAGTTTTACAGAACTTCTATATCCTATTACCTTTAGTATTCAAAATATATTGTGTGGTCATCATTGTTTTTCTTAATTCTTCTGATACAGATTTAGTAATATTATCCTCAAGGCCACATTCATTATATTATTCTTAAGAAAAGTTGACCTTATGTTCCTAAATAAACCTTTCAAGTGGAATCTGCAACCCTTTCCATTTCTGTGCTCCTGTCTGAAATCATAAGATGATAGCTTCACCTTAAATTCTGAAATGGAATTTCAGTAAGTCATTACAAGGCAGGGGCCCCAAGAATCCTAACAGCAGGGTATAAAAATAGAGCAACTGTCAAAGTCAGATAAAAGTATCATTAAAAATATTAGGTGATAAGAAAGCTTAAGATGGAGGAGGAGGAGAAGGAGGAGGAGGAGGAGGAGAGGACTGAGTGCATAACAGGAAGGAGGCTGATTATTCAAGGAAATGGATTCAGGTTTAGTGCTTAAGATAAATTAGGAATTTATAGCAAGGATAAGGTGTGTTGTAGGGAGAGGGGAATACTAAGACTATCTGTGTTAGGTAATTACCAAGTAGAGTTTAAATGAAGTTTCACATCTTCTATGCATTTAAGGTTTAATAGTTTAAGCTTGAAAACCACTGAAACTCCCTACTCTCCAAGTTTAAACTCTATAATTTCATATGCAATAGCACATAAAATACCCAGTGGATAGTCATCCCTGAAGATGAGCTGAAGTTCAAAGAATTGGAAATAGTATGAGAGCCAACAAATGCAACCAACAGAATAATGGGTTTTAGTCCATGTTTTTAATTGTGTTAAAATACAAATAAATTTCCATCTTAACCATTTTAAGGATGAAGGTCCTGGTGTTCAAAAATACTGTCGTATTTTTTGCAGTCATCACCAGTTTATATACTGAGAAGTAAGACTTTTAATGGGCGTTCTTTGCAGTTCTCATTGTCATCAAATTCAGTCCTCACTGTCCTCAGGAGGGACATGCTTCCTGTCTATCTAATTCCCTTATAAATTTTTGTCCACTGAACTGACCATTCCATTGGATATGGCTTCATTCTGAAAAAAATTATAGGACTAAATTTAATTTTTTTGTAAAATCTTCTACCAGTTTTGACACTCTATGAGAATCTTTGTACAGGTGTATCTATTGGAATTTAAACTAATGACCAGAATATTATTGAACTGATTACTGAGCCAGTAGCCAGCATTTACTGGTTGTCTGCTATATACTCTTAAGTTATTAGCTGTTGTCAGGCCTGATGGCTCTGTATATTGTTATTTGTTGTATATCAATATAACTCAAGACACAGTGATCAAAAGTTTTTTCTTACTTATATTCAAGTTTAAATGTAGGTGAACCTGTAATAGTTCATTTCTGCACTGTGTTGATAATGGCTAGGCTCAGATGGATACTTTTCCTTGCCTAGAATTGCCAGCTGGGTTCGTAGAACATGTGTCTACCCACCCTTGTATTCTTCAAGAAGCTATCTGAGAGTTTTCATATGGTGAATAAAATTACTCCAGCAGTTAGAAACAGCAAGACATAACAGTCAGTCATGGTCTGGATAGCTGGGGTATCAAGCTTGCTTGGTACTCTTTCAAATTGAGTCACATGAAATGTGTGTGAGTGTGTGTGTGTGTGTCTGTGTGTGTCTCTGTGTGTGTGTCTATCTGTGTGTATGACTATCTGTCTGTGTGTTTATCTGTCTGAGTCTATTTGTTTGTTTCTGTGTATGCATGTATCTGTGTCTATGTCTGTGTCTCTGTCTGTCTGTGTCTATGTGTGTATGTGTGTCTGTGTCTCTCTGGGTCTATGTGTGTATGTCTCTCTGTCTCTCTGTCTCTCTGTGTCTCTGTCTCTGTCTCTGTCTCTCTCTCTCTCTCTCTCTCTGTGTGTGTGTGTGTGTGTGTTAATGGAGACTGAACCTAAGGTTTCCAGTTGACTAGGAAGCACTCTATCTCTAAGCTATATCTGCAGCTTCATCCCACAATCCCGGTTCATGTCTTACTTTGACTCAGGGTGTTACTATGATCTAATATTAGCCCTTGAGCCTTCTCTGTAGTCCAGGTGTGCCTGGAACTTGTCACACTCTTACATTAGTCTCCTAAATAGCTAGGGTTTTGGCCACAACTAGGCCTGGCTTGCATGGAGTTAAGAACCTAACCAAAACTTATACAACAGATAAAATGTGAGTTTTACTCTCCCTTTGAGGTTATAAACATAACTCATTTCTTGGATCATGACAGTCCACTTGATCTATCTACCAAGTGGTTTTAGTATAAATGGACAGTCAGTCTGAACCCTTCAGGTTAAAGCAGGTACTACTAAAGCACTTTCCCAGAATCTGTCCAGTTTTACTAGAAGCATTGGTCTTCAAGCCCTCAAACGAGGTTCTTTGGAAAGCTTGCCAGGGGTGGGGCAGTGAATTATTACTTCTGTGTCAGGATCACACAACTCTCTTCCATTCATATCTCACTGCCACAGAGAGTCTCCTGACCTCTTTAAAGACTGGAAGAAAGATGATGCCCTCTAGTGCTGTGGACAAGTCAGCCTGCAAGCGTGTGATTCATCATTACATTCTGCCTTGGCCCCTGAGAGGCTCCTTCATCAACATCCATCTTTTTCAAGAAGAGATCTTTAAATCCCACTTTTTAAAAGAAGAATAATGTTGCTGCCTTTTGTGGGAGTGGGGTAAGAATTTTTTTAAAGCGTATTTTTTTTTTCAGGTTAAGGAAAGGAGATTTTAAACACAGGAAAGTGTTATTTGTGAAAGTGCCTAGGGTTTTGAAGTTACAGAGTTTCCTGAGATCATCACCTGTGTATGCTACAGAGGATGGTTATTGCTGATTACAATTTCTTTCTAAGAACCCTAGATTTCTACGCTTGAACTTAAGTGTTTTCTGAATACTGCCTCTACCCATAGCTTTAGAACAAGAAAACAAGGCTATGAATAGTCATGAGATTGTATTGCCTTGACACTAGTTCACAACTGAGCAGGTATCTTAAGTAATATAATGGCAATCAGTCTGTAGCAATGTGAGGACCATTGTCTTTTTCTTTCCCTGGTAGGAGGAGGAAGGAAAAGCCAGTTGCCTTTAGCGCTCCTGCTAGCTATCTTTTTCAAGCCTCAATGTGTGCAGGATATAGAGACAGGGAAGCATGAGGAAGACAGAGTAGTGAGACAAGAAAAGAAGAGGTTGACAGTGCCATTGGTACACCACAGGATCCAGCTTTGCCTGAGTCAGCTTTTAGGGATATGAGCCAGTACATTCTCTTTTGATGTAATTTAACTTGAGTTCAGATATATTGTTTCTCATCTAAAATGTGCTGTCTAATATATATCTGAACTCAAAAAGGAAGATGATATTCTGGGATTGTAAAATCTGTTACAGGCTGCACGTGATGGAGTATATACTTTCAAAGGTGGAGAATGCTTAGAAAGAAGGGGTGAATATAACTCAGGAGAGAAGCTGCATCCCTATTCTACGGCTAGTAGATCCTTGGGTGGGGAGGATTTTAACAGAAAAGAAAAAAAAAACAAGGGAAAAGTATTGATGAGAGATCCATCTAAATAAAATGGGAAGGCATACTTATACATGATGCCAACACTACAGTAAGTTGTGCCTATAGTTTATAAAAGCGGATCCTAAATGTTTGTCCTTAGTTATCCCCCTCCCCCACACACGGATATAAAAATGCAGAAAAAATAAGAATAATCAAATCAACAAGTTCTTACTAAAGTTGAGCTATGAAGTTGAAACTGTCATCAATTCTGTGATTTTATAATTTTTCCCCATCCTGATGTGTTCTGTATATTGTAAAGAGCATATGTATATAAATCCATCTCATTTTACTTTGAGAAGTGAAAGCCCATCCACTTTAAGAACAACAATCTCTATTATCGTGTTTCAGTAATAACTTGTCTAGGGCATAGTGGGTGGCGGGTTTTAGGGAGAGGTTATTTAGAATGTCAAACAAGCAGAGTGAGGATTACAGGGATCTGTACAGAGACATGGAGGACTCGTGTGGCAAAGCCTGCCCAGGGAATCGCATCATTGAGGGGGATTTTAAGATCATAGTAAAGGAAGGGTTGGCAAATGCCAAGCTTGAAATAGTGATCTTGGTTCAAATATTAAAAAGCTTTGAATGTTGTGCTAATGAATCTAAATTTCATCCAATATGCAGTTAGAGCCACTGAGGCATTTTAACTGTGGGACATTTAGAAAGATAGATGGGTAGAGAAATAAGTCAGACTTGCTGATTGTTATGTTTTGAAAGGATATAAAAGTAAAAGCTACTTTGTAAATGAGAATACTTACTTAAATAAATTATTCATGGATACTGACTTAAGAATAAATCTCTCAAGAAATCTCATCTGTCAGCAGGAGGACTTGGTTATTGAATCCTACAAAAATATGAATGTCAAACTTGACTTTAGAGGGTTAGATCAGTACTTGGTCTCCACCCCACCCCTCCCTACCTTCCTTTAGATCATTGCAAGTTTCAAGTAGCTCTGTTTATTTCATTTCCTTTGTAGCTGGAAGAAATGTGATGTGCTATAACCTGACTGTAGGTAGATGCCAAACTCTTCAGAGGAGAGCTTTAGGAGTCCAGGAGGCATCCAGTTGCTCTTACAAAACACCTGGGAAAGATAAGAGAGTCTGGGACTCTGTAGTAGATACTTGGCCAGGAGAGTGTTGCCAGCTACATTTACTTCATTCTAAATGAAACTAACATTAAAAGCTTTCACGCTGCCTCATGAATCCACCTCTCTATGTTACTGTGCTGGATTAACTTGAGACATTCTGTAGTAGAAAACAAACTGACTTTTGGTTGGTAGGAAGGTAGTTCTGGATTTTACTCATTATTTATAAGAGCTGATGGAACATCTCAGCTTCTTCATGTTCACTCGTGTGTGAATATTTACCAAAGACCATGATTTTCTCCATGAAGGTTCTGTTGCTGGGAACTGGGGTGGGGCTACGGGAAAGAAAGGGAGGCAACTTCTCTTCTGGGCTAGCTTATGCTTACTTCAAGAATACCACTTCCTTCTCTTCTTTAATGGGACAAAGATACCTTCCAAGGTTCAACGGCTTGTTAGTCTATTCATTCTTGCTTTACTAATTATCCTCTGAAAATACCAGTACAGTGTGGCAACATTGGGGATTCTATTTGCCTTCTCTGTCATACTCAAAGCGACTCTTATGACACATTCCCATCACCACCACTCCCTTCCATGGTATTACCTTTGTAGCTGCCTGAGGACAGTGTGGCTAATGTTAGGCCTTTACACCCCCTTCAGATTTTGGTTGGTCCTCCTTATCTTTCTAGTTCTGCCAACGAAACAGTCTTCTGGGAAATCAGGTGAGCGCTGCAATTGAGCTAACAGGCCTCAGGTCTGTCCACACTTTGTATCAACCATTATTCCATGAGAGTTTTACAGAGTGATGGTCTTCAGACATCTAGAGAGAGGAGAATCCTGAACAGGACCCAAAATTGAGAAAAGGAGCACTGGAACTGTAATATAAGGTTCCCTCTACCTCCAAACTTGGTAGAAAAAGGGGAGATTGAAGCTGTAGGTGGGCACTTTACCCTGACATTTGTCCTCTTGGGAAGGAAGATGCATGGATGGAGAGGGATAAGAATGGGGCCCTCTAAAAGATCTCTTTTCTGGATTGCTGATCTTAATTATGTAACATGGGAGAGGGTAGATATAGGGTTCATTGCTGTGTGGAATGTGATAGAGGAGAGGCACGGTTTGGAACAGGGGTCACAGATGTCTATGAGCTACTTTGTGGATGCTAGGAGCTGAATTCAGATCCTCTGCAGGAACAGAAAGTGCTTTTAACTATCAAGCCATCTCTCCAGCTCCCTTGACTAGGACTTCTTTTGATTTTAGGAGATGATCTTCAAAGGTTGGATGAGTGAAAGAACTCATTGTATCAACTAAAGAAATGTCTTTTACTTTCTACCTTATCCTTAGCTTTTAACTCTCCCGAGAAATGATAGTCATAATTGCTACACGCTGCATGGCATGGTCCTGGAAACCTGACTGGGGCGACTAGAGAATGAAGAAAGGACAGACAACAGACGCACAGATACATAGATAGACAAAAAACTGGGATCAGGCGGGCTGTGCTGGCTCTGATGGAAGCCACTTACTATACAACCTGAAAACTCATGGGATTTATAAACCCCAAGGAAAAGTTGGGTTTATGGGATACAGATTGGCAAAAGGTGTGACAACAGCTTCTGGTATTTTGCCAAAATGGCTTTCCTTTTTCACTGTGGTGATGGGAAACTTTCCATTTTTCTACAGCAAGCAAAAGAGAATATTTCTCTCCCAAACTGCCTGTGTCCTCACATCGAAGATCAACCAATACTTTGGTAGCATTTTTGCTAGCACAGAAAGCTCTTTACTAATTTGATGAGCTTGGAGAAAGGCAATGATAATTTAAGTATGTGTGGTTTCTTTTTTCAGGAACATCTTGAAGGAACCTGGCCTCCATCAAGTGACCTTTCTACCACTTCATGCTTGTTACTTTAAGTTTAACAGCCAATTAAATTTGCATAGGAATGAGTCTACTGAGGGCTCTGGTTGAGAGAACAGAAATGCTATAGAACATTTAATAAGTTGTCAGTGTATAAATCCCCAAAGTTCAGGCCCAGAAACTTGTTAAGTTTAGAAGAGACTCAGCAAGATTTTCTGAATTAAGGGACTCTCATCCTTGAGTTGATAAAGGCAAAGCAACAGGGCTGGTTCTAACTCTGTTAGTCAGAAAAAGAAATGTTGCATTGCAAAGAAAGGTCCTGTGATTTTCTAGGTAGTTTTACACAGTAATGAGATATCAAACTCTCATATTTACAACTTTTATTTTATTTTGAAGTGTGTGAGTGTGTATTTGTGTGTGTGTGTGTGTGTGTGTGTCTGCCTGTAGAGTTCGAAGAGAGCATTGAGCCCCTAGATCTAAATCTAGGAACTGAACCCAGGTCATCTGGAAGAGTTGCAGGAGTTCTTAGTTGCTAAACCCTTAACCTGGCAGTCTCAACAAAGATACACTTTCTTTGCTTTTAGACTGCAATGTATTCAACTTGCTGTTGTTAAAATAGATGAGTAACCACCAGAGATCATGTGTCTAGGATAGGTCAATGGAGCTGAAGCTGAATTGGCAACACAAAGGTCTGTAGTCTGTGTATGGAAACAAAAAGGGTCAAATTCTGGGAAGCAAGCACTATCAGGCCAGCTCCAGGCCCTTGTCTTCCCTGTTCTAACCTACCCCAGCAGCACTGGCTCCTTTTGAGCTCCTTGGGGCCTTAGCCACATCTTGAAACTTTTCATTTGTTTTTGATTTGAGGTTATTTGCAAGATAGACCACCCTATTGTGGGAAAACTTCACTAATTAAGATCGAAGTCTACCATTTTCTGGATAACCTTCTGGGACTCAGCACAGTATAGAGGACTTCCTTCATTGGCAGGGCTTCCCTTCTCTGACCTTGTGTGGGGAGTTCAACACCCTGTACACACACACACACACACACACACACACACACACACACACACGCTCACACACACACACACTTCTCTACCTTCAGAATGTCTCTTAGCCCTAGATTACAACTTCCTTTTTCCTGATAGCACCTGATTCCTGAAATACTTCCCCATGCTAATGAGGCATTCCAGTACCCTAAGCCTTCAGCCAAAGACCCATGGTTCTACCCCCTTTCTCCCCAAACCATATAAGCCTTGGATCACCCCAAGTATAGTTGATCAGCCTTCCTGCAGCTGGTCTCGAGGCAATCACAAGTGCTTTCCATCCTGCCCCCTTCATCGGTTGTCATTTCTGCTTTCTTTGTCCTCCTTGACTGATATTGGTCAATGATCCCCGAGGACAGGTAAAGTCACACCCTTCCATGTGCTTCCTTCTGGACTTTACTTCTCAATGAGCCACCTGGCCAAGAAATGACCATCACTTAGGAAGATGGGACCATTCCTATCAAGGCAGGCTTACCTTAAAGCATGCTAAAGATATAAGCAGAATAATTAGTCTTTTAATGAAACATTGTACTTTTCCTTCCCAGAATTCCCACCCCAAAATAGTTCCTATAAGCCACCATGAAATTGGTTGGGTTTGCCTACTTTTCTGAATCCTGACTCCAGTCCTAC
This sequence comes from Grammomys surdaster, assembly GCF_004785775.1. NCBI lineage: Eukaryota > Metazoa > Chordata > Mammalia > Rodentia > Muridae > Grammomys > Grammomys surdaster. Next base: position 2,969,621 of record NW_021604719.1, read on the forward strand.
CCTAGGTCCTTTCTCAGAAGACATTCAACTTTTTCTTTAGCTTTTTTTCTGTCTCTCTTTGGATGCTTGCCAGAACCTAAGGAGGGCTTTTCTGTTATTTGAGTTTTCTTATTTTCTAAAGCCCACCCCCACCTTGTCATGTGGATGCCTGTAGCTGTTCTCTGTGCAGGCTTCACTGAAACAACATAGTTTTTGTCCCCTTCTCTCTCCCATCATCATCCTTCAGGCAGCTGCTAATATTGACAGCTTGCCTGCACTAAGGGCTTTTTCTTTTCAATAGTAATAAAAATTGTCTTCAAATTTCTATTTCAGTGTGTTCTCAAATCCTTTTATTAGTGAGACTAAGAACCCCCAAGAATGGACTCTAATTTTTCTGGTATTATCTGAAGGCCATGAAGGATTCCTCAAAATTTCTATTAACAGTAGAGAACAGTGAAATACTGTTCCTGTTATTTAATGCCGGAGAGACTGTAGCAGGTTCCAAAAGAAGCAGGAGTTTCAACCCACTTGGAGAAGCAAGGAAGCCTACTTTAAGGTATTTGGGGAAAGGAAAAATAGGAAATGTCTTGTACTTTGAAGAAGAAGTGTTGGCCAAACTTAGAGGATATCTAGTAGGGACAAATGGAAAAGGCATCTAAGGTATTCTAGTTTTATGTCCATTGTGACAAATACAATAATAAAAACCAACCTAGTTGGGTTAGTGGGGGCTTCACTTGACTTCCATGTCCATGTACCAGTCCATAACTAGGCTCAGGGTTCAAACACTCAACCAGGAACAGAAGCAGAGCATGACACAAACTATTTCTCAGGTTCAGCAGCTTTCTTAGGCCATTGAAATCATCCTGCCTAGGAAAGCTACCAACCACAGTGGTATGGAAACCCCTACATCAGTCAAGAAAGTACAGACAGCATGGTCATGTCTAAAGGACAGTCTGATAGAGCTACTTTTTCAGCTGATTTCTCGATTACCCAGATATGTCAAGATGACAACCAAGGTTAGACAACACAACTGCCTTCAATGGATGGGAATGGCCATGTGCCTTAGCCCTTTGAAATCTGAAGTCTCTAAGTTCCTATTTGTCTGTCATTCTACTGGAATCCAGATGTCTAGCAAGTTTGCTTTACAAATTCTGACAGGCTGTTTCTTTCTCTTATAGTAGGATCCCGGAATATGGAATAACTGCCCAGATAGAGAGATACAGAGTACTGCTCCGCCCTGGGGTTTTAGCTTTTCTTTTCTGAGTCCAAGGTGCTTAGGAGCCTATCACAGACTCTTAGACATACTCAGAGCCTGTAAGTCTTCAGGGAAATGCAGTTTGATTGGCCATAGCTCAGACTTAATAGGTGTGTATGTAGGAGGTGAGTACACACACACTCAAGTGTGTTACTTTTTTCTTGAATATCTCTTTTTTTGATAGCTTCCTATTTAAAATCTATCTAAAATGGTTTTATAAGAAACTTCAACTCTGCTTTACATTGCCTCACCTTGAAATTCTTTTCTGTGGTGAAGGAAAGGATATATCTTTCAAAAGGAACTAGAGATAGTCCAGGACAGTTTGGGTCTTCAACTGTATCTCTCTGCAATTAGAGTTCTAAACAGCCAGTCTGCAGTCTTCAAACAGAAATGGCTCCTTCAGAGCCTCTCAGTTCCCAGTTCCTCTCCCAAGCTCCTCCTTTCCTCTTTGCAGACACAGTAGTTAACATGAAGAATCAGGATGTTAATATTATTATACTATTAGTAAACTAAAGTACCTCTACCTCAAAAAGGAATTCAGAGGTAGTCAAAGAGATAAAACTTTTGATAGACACAGCCCAAGCAGGGTTATTGATTGGCCTGATACTAGCAGACATGGGTCTCAGGGGTAAGCAGTTCTGGTGCAGGGAACTAAGCAGAGACACAGTTACAGCAGAAGCAAGGCCCATTTATTAATAGATAGCACACTTCTGAGGGAGGGGGAGCTGGCTGGGACAACTAGTACACAAAGACTTAGGCTTTTATTTCCCTCAGAGCAGAATTTTGGGGTCATTGGCATAGTGCAGACCACTTTGCTGTGTGTAGCTATATTACCCAACCTTCCTGCATTGCCGTCCTCATTAGCATCTTAAATCTCCACCCAGAAGTGCATTTGGTATTGCAATGAACTTCAGGTCACCTTAGGACCCTCCACAGTGTGTCAGTTTGTACTAATGGGGAGATTTAGCCAGACTTGGCCAGTCTTCAACTTTGCAACTGTTTTTTTTTCTCATATGCTATTTTGAAGACTCTCAGGCCTCACTTTATGCCCTGTGCTCCCACTTTAGGCTGATATTACATGTTCTTAAACAGTAATCAGGAGAGTCGATTTTATTTTGGGGTAGAAGGTTGATAATATTTATTTTAGGGGAACACGTTGTTAAAAGGGAAAGATCAGAAACTCACCTGGAAAAAGAAAGAAACCATGAAACCAATGAAAGCAGCTAAAATGCCGCTCAGGTCCCATTTTCTCCAGCTCCCTCGGCTGCAGTAGAATCACCATGTGTGAATTTTACTTAGGGCTCCCGAGTTACACATTGTCTTATCATTTTAACTCTGTAAGTTTTCCTGAAGAACATTTTGACACGAGGGAATGTATCCTGACTTTCTGTGTTTTTCATGATATGTAACAGAAATCTGTGGAATTAAAGGTTGTATATCTGGGCTGACAAGATGGCTCAGTGGCTGAAGGTGCTTGTGACTGAGCCCTGTGATCTGACTGTGATCCTCAGGTCCCACGTAGCTGAAGGAAGAGAACTGATGCACAGGCTCTCCAAACATACGTATGTGCACACACAGAAAATAAATAACTATTGTAAGTTTTAAAGTCACCTGCTTTTCATTTGAAGTGAGAGCTATCAAGTGTAGTTATCATTTTGCACTTAGCAGTGGGTAGAAGCCAGCTTGGGGATATTACGGCTTGCAGAGGAAGTGATCCTTGAGGGCTAAGAGTATCTTGTGTATTCAAGTGCCTTGCTTTAAATTGCCTTTGTGTGCTCTGATAAGGATGGAGAAGGTTAAGGGAGTATTTTAGATTAGGGAGCTAAATCCCAAATTATGTTAACTGAGAAATAGGCTGATCAAGGTTTTAGATCACGTTTAATTTGCCTCCTCTCTGTAAATTGGGGAATTTCTCTGGGCACTTTCCTGACATTCAATGCAAGAATTAAAGAAACTTAGGTTCATACTGATGTTGATAATAATGGGTGGTCATCTGATGGTCAAGATAAAAACATAGTGGCAGTGGTCAACTTCAGATAGACTATCCAGGGACCACCAAGACAACATGCAAGAACAGTGGGTGGTAGTGGTTGATGCTAGCTAGGTCATATCAAAACATCCTCTCCAGGGGAGCTGGTACAGAGCACTGTTACCTTTCTGCTAGTAAACATTTTAATTTGGTGGGTAATTAGGCCCTTATACATAGTCTTCAAACTTATATATCTATTTATAACTTAGTAAATCCTGGGTAAAATGAGCTTCTGAGAAAGCTGCATCCCTTTTCTGAGAAGTGTTCACTCTAAAGGAGGCACAAGGAAAGGGGGAGAAGAGACCTGTAAGTCCTGTGCCTGCCAGGGCTGATCAAGGCTGTTGCTGGGTCTAGCAGCCCACTTTCTAAGCATATTCTCACTTACTCTAATTAACTATTGACTACTTGATCTATTGCTGTTTTCTGCCTGAATTCTTTATTTACTGGAGCACAAGAATTGAGGCTACTGCCAGGATTGAGACTGGAGGAAACTGGAGACCTTCCCATAACAACCTCAAAGCTTTTCTGAGACTCAAAGCTGCGTATGCATTTTGTAGAGTTTAATAAAGTGTATTAGAGAATTATATAAACCCGTGAACCAGTGCTTCCCTGTTGATGTCCTACCTTACTATTTTCCCTCTTTCCTCTCTCATTCTCCAGTGTATACTTATATTTCATAAAACACTGGAGGAGAGAAATCAGCTCTATTTTCTCCTTTCCCCTGCAGCTGCTGATGGTAGAATAAACGTGTCCCTGGCTGCTTCTGATTCAAAGGCAAGTCAAGGCATTGTTTCCCCTCAATGAGGATGATAGGCTCAGGCCAAATGTTCATTTAATACCTGTTGATTGATATTAAGATTGATTAACTCTCCATAGTAAGGAGCCTGGAGAGCAGAGGGTCTTTTCCCCCAGTGTTTTGTATGGAATGTCTGTCTGCCTTCTGCATTTGGAGAAATCACCCCCCTACTGGACAAGCATTCAGTGGCATGTGGTAAAGTACAGTTTGTTGCCCCCAAAACTATACCAGAGAAGGTTCCATGATTTTAACTAAACCCTTTTTGGAATTTAAATGAAAGCAAGTTAAATACAAGGCCATGACAAGCGTTGCAGATTTTTACCTTATGAGGCTCATTTTCACCTGAATGTTGAGCCAATAATCTCAGAAAAGAAGGATGTCACTGAAGTAGGGATGCCGAATCACTGTCCTGCAGTTCTGTTTATATTATTGCTGGTGGGTGACATTTGGTGTGGCCTATAGTCACTGCTGTCAGCAAGATTCCCTTGTAGTAGCAAGGTATTCCTCTGACTTTTTCTGTCTATAAGGTATTCTATCCTCAAAAAACTGACAGCAGAAAACTTCAGGCTGAATTACCAGTGTGCATGGTGGGATTCGAAGGGTGTGACAGGCTGACATTCTCTAGAATTTCTACAGTAACCTTTCAAACTGTCAGGCTTTGGGTAATGTTCAGGCTGAAGTAAAACATTTAGGAAAATGACAGAAGCTCTGTCTAAAGCAGAAAAGCTTGAGGTTGGGACTGGCAGGCAGTTTAAAATGTTTACCCACAAAGAATTGCTTTGGTGAATTCTGTGTGTATCCATCAGCAGCCAATGCCCATGACTGAAATGGAAATGTGGAGAAATCAATTTGTTTTTGTTGAGAAAAACCCTCTCACTCCAGGTTTTAAAAATTAAGCCAGGAAACAAAAAGTATTGATTTTTTTTCAAGAACAGTACTGGGTTAGATTGCAAATCCAGAGAATATAGATAGATAGATAGATAGATAGATAGATAGATAGATAGATAGATAGA
>NW_021604719.1:2974702-2989276 GCF_004785775.1 Grammomys surdaster
AGATAGATAGATAGATAGATAGATAGATAGATAGATAGATAGATAGACAGAGCATTCAACTTATTTGAAATTAATTAGCTGGATGCTGAAATCATCACGCTTAAATCATGCTAAGTAGCGGTGCTAATGGAGAAATGATACAGAAAGGGAGCTGGGTGAGTATGGAGGAAGAGCTGAGGTAACGGCATCTGCAGCAGTCTGTGAACCCGAGCCCCTCTTTCATTTTCTGGTGCTCTGTGTGAATGCTGGGTAGGAACACTATATTGGAAAAGGTTCTGAGAGGTTCTGGATTGGTTGACCACCGAGTGGAAATGCCTCAAGAATGCTGGTATGGAAAGATGAGGAGATTACCAGTGACATCATTGTACCAAGCAGAAGTTCTCTGGAGATGAGAGTTTCAATGCTTTGGTGATGGTGGTAGTATAAGGATCCACTTTAACAAAGGGAATAACAAAATTCTCTGGAAAGTTTTCTTCAGACTTTCAAGGAATGCTTGTCATTTTTTTTTAAATGGAAAGTATAATAGGATGTTTATGTGGTGTGGTCGATCCAGGAGAGTTGGGGAAGTCAGCAGTGCACAAGTCAGGCCATCTTGGGAGCTTTGCCCTTTAGTGAGAAATGAGTGTGAATTGGTATGTACTTGCTGACTTTCTCTAAGAAACAATGAAGAAAATGAGAATACATGACTACTATCGATACCCCAAATCAATTAAGAAGGGACTGAAATGGGGCCTGGAAAGATGGCTCAGTGGTTAACAGCACTTGCTGCTCTCTCAGGGGACCTGGGCTAGGCTCCCAGCACCAGCATGGCAGCTCACACCTATCCATACCTTTAATTTCAGGAAGTTCCATATCGTCTTCTGGCTTCTAATGACACTTGTAGACATGTGGTACACAGGAATACAGGTAGAGAAACGTCCATACACATTAAATAAAAATAAATATTAAGGCTAAAAGCTTATAAAGGATGAGTGATTATACAATCAAGGAGGAGTAGACATAGCATTCTAAATTCTGGGTTGAGAAAGTGCAGACTCTATTATGATGTGTCATAGACAATCCTCAAAATCAAGAATTTGCAACTTTGACAATGTACCCAAACCACTTGGCCCTTACTACAGAGCAATTAAACTGAATGTCTGGGAAGGGGTCTAGGTATTGGCCTTTGCAGAATCTTCTTCAAGAGAAGGAGGGACTCACTACACATGGGTCTATTTCTTCAATATAAGTCTTTGTTTTGAATGAGAGAATTCAAGTGCCTTTTAGTAAATGGGACAGGAGAGTTGGTTTTGGAAATGCACAGTCAGATAGCAACTGCAGCAGCTAGGGAAGACAGTTGGCCAGAATCTAGTCATCAGTCACTGAATAGCACCTACTGTCGTCCACATCCATCAGGCTGGAGCCCAGTGGATGGATAATGAACAGATTATTGGGGGAGGAGTTGCCCTTGAGCTTGTATTCCTTGGTCACCATTCACATAGATTTCATGATTTGGTCTTTGCTTATGTGTTCTTTGGACCTTAGCTTTCTGCCCTCACAGATGGTGGCTGAGGAATTCAATTTGCAAATACTTATTGTGCTGTATTGAGAGTGTTTATTCCCTAGATAGAAACCACTGTGAGATCTTGTAATGAAGTTACAGATATATTAATATTTATATGTTCCCCGTTCAATTGCCTTAAGGCTTTGTTTCATTTTGTACTTGCCAAGAAAACTACAGTAAACAAGAAAAGCTTGATTTCACTTGTATAGGATTGTCAGATTTTAAAAAATAATATATCTTGGTATTTTCATGGGAAAAAGATAAGGAATGAAAACACCACTAACATTTGGCTTCTGGGAATAGTTAAGTAGGACATGATGGGAAATATGAGGTTAATCAAATTATTTTGAATTTTATTAATAGCCATAAGCAATATTAAAAAAGTCTGTAAGATTTATATTATAAAAGTATAGAGGTTTAAATTCCCAGCACACAATATGGAATGTAAGTAGAAGACTTTAATTTTTTAAATGATTTTTTAATTGTTATTGTTATACAGTTTTATCTGTGGTTGCTACTAGCAATTGCCTGTTTCTGAAATTAAATGGATGCCAGAAGGCTTTTCTAGAAAGCAGTCTTTTTAAAAAGCTGTTTCTTTTGTTTTTTTGAGATTATAATTACATTATTTCTCCCTTCTTTTTTCTCCTTCCAAACCTTCTCATATATTTCTCCTTGCTCTCTTTCAAATCTATAGCTCCTTTCTTCATTAAATGTTATTTCAAACATATTTGTGTATGTATATGTTTTCAAGGCTGATAATTTTATAATGGATAACTAATCAGTGTGCTCTTCCCTGAGGAAGACTATTTCTTCCACTCTCAGCATTTCTTAGTTAGTGATAGTTTGTTTTGTAGATGTATCCATAGAGTCTGGTTTCTATAGCTCTGCATTTTGATGGGCTGTGGTTTTCTGTAATGGTCTTCTGTTGCAGAAGGAAATTTCCTTAATGAGGTCTGAGGACTACATTTATTTGTGGGTATAAGGACAAATATTTAGAATGTAGTTGAATATTAGTAAAGTGATCATTATGGGTTCTCTTTCAATATTCATGATTTCACTGGCTCTGGGTAGTTGACTGGGCTTACAATACCAGGCATGATTTCTTTCTTATTGAGTACGTCTTAAGTCCAAAGAGAGAGATGTTTGCATGCATCTTTTAACATGGAGATATTTGCAGGGTTGTAGCTCCTACCTTAGTCAATAATAACTCTTGTCTTGGGAATAAACTTTATTTTCATTCTTATCACTACAAAGAAATAGCATTTGTTTTGGGACATTAAAGGATAAAAACCATGAAGGAGAATCATTAGCCGCTTTGTTCCCTGTGTAATACAAGGTATAAACTGTTATATTGCTCTTAGCAACTCAGTTTAAATTTTCAATTATTAGTATGGATGTTATTATTATCTTTATGGTGACGAATACAGTTTAAACACAAATATGTGAGTGAGTCTTTAACTTATACAATCACTCTGTAATTATACAATTTGTATTTTGTAGTTCAAATATACATACGTACAAAAGTAATTACTTAGCTATTAGTTGCATTATCGTAATACTCAGAAAATGCATCACATGCTTACTAAGTACCTTTTTCTTTTTTAACCATCTTGACACAAACTAGAGTTATCTGGGAAGATAAACCTCAGTTGACAAAATGCCTCCATCTGTTTTTCTGTAGACAAATCCATTTTCTTGATAAAAGGTTGATGTGAGTGGGGCCAGCACACTGTGGTTTGTAATACACCTCGACAAGTAGTTCTGGATTGTATAAGGTTGCAGGCTAAGCAAAACACGAGGAGCAAGCCAACAAGCAGCACTCTTCTGTGGCCTCTGTTCTAGTTGCTGTCTCTGGGTTCCTACCAAGTTTTCAAAGATGACCTCCTTTCAGTGATGGACTGTTTACCACTCTAGCTGGTGGTGGGAACTGGGTCAGTGGAGCTAATACATGAAGCAGATTAAAGTCTCATGCAATAGCCAACTTATTCAGAGCTCCAGAAAATTTATACTCTGAGGGTTAAGACAGGTCATCTGAGTACCGTTCTCCTGAGTTCAAGCTATAATTATACAATTTCAATCAAGGACAAGCTACACATGGCAAAACATGTTTTTTTTTCCATAAAGCATGTAAACACTTAATTGAATAAGACCAGTGAGCAATAATGAGTCATCTGAAGAAATGATAACACACTTCAGGAACAAGTCTGGTTTTTGTTGTTGTTGTTGTTTTTGTTTTTATGTTTTTTTTGTTTTTTGTATTTTGTTTTTTTTTTTTTTTTTTAAGAAACTGAGGTTGCAAGACTCTTGTTTTCTTGGAGTCTTCTCGAAAGCACCCAGAATTCTCCTCACATGACTCCATTCTTGCACTATGTTCCAATATACTTTTATTGTAAGATGAAATAAACCCCGTTGTCCTCAAGTTGCTTTTGGTAATTCTATTTATCACAGCGGTGTTTGCTGTTTAGCACATGAATAGAAGCATAATTAAGACAATGATTCTACTAAGATATAGAATATTACTTAAGACAATGTTTTTATTTAGGCCATATTTCTGTCTGTTAAAATATATTGCTACTAAAAATATGTTGGAATCTATAAAACTAGATTCAGTTTTCATACTATACAGCACTTAAATTTCTTATCTATTCTAGTAGAGAAGTACACATCTCTTCCATCTGTTTGTTTTGTCTTATTCTGGTGTGTTAGTTTATATTATTATATTATATTATATTATATTATATTATATTATATTATATTATATTACATTATATTATTATATTATATTATATTATATTACATTATATTATTATATTATATTATAATCTCTTACAAGCCTATTTGTTTTATAATGAGACAGAAATGGGTTGGATCCAGATGGAGGGGAGGATGAGGAGGAACTGGGAGGATTAGAAGGAGGGGAAACCATTATCAGGATATATTGTGTGAGAAAACAATATATTTTCAAATGAAAAGAAAAATATTTATTTCAGTGTGGTATCTGAAGGCCATGGGCTTCAGTAGCATACTGTATACACCTTACTTTCATCTCTAGGCCTCATTGACTTCAAAACCTGAACATATATTACAGGGCATTTGTGAATATTAATAAAACTACCTGTCAAGTACTTAGAATACTGATTGGCAAAAAATATTCAAAGCATCATATACAAAGTCACTGAACTCCTTGCCTCTTGCAAGTGTCTTGTTGGTGATCACCAGTGTAGATGTTCTATATGTGGGAATAGCTTATATCACAGACTCACAGACTCTTTGTGCTCTGGCTATTCAAGGCAGGCTAGAGAGCCATTCCAGAGGCCTTAGAACAATGACATTTTAGGAAGAACTCATCCTCCAATTCTGTTTTCCTTAAACTACATTTCACTTTACTCTTCTCCAAAACATTCTCCTAAACACACCTAGAACAATGCTTCGTCACCCATCCATGCACCTCTCAATGCAGCCAAATGCATCAAATGGATACTTAAAATTTATCATCATGAAATTGGGGAAACCTTAAATTGACATTATTACTTTTCTTTTTCTTTTCTTTCTTTCTTTTCTCCTCTATCTCTCTTCCTTCCTTCCTTCCTTTCTTCCCTTTTCCTTCCTTCCTTCTTTCCTTTCTTTTTGCCTACACAGCTATTCTTTCTTCCAAATATTCATTCTTTCGCACAAATACATCTATCTTTTCATTCAGATTCAACTTTTATAGGCCATTAAACCCAAAGCAAAAATGATTAATAACCAAAACCTTATTTCCTTTCCCCCTTTCTTAGGAAGGACAGTCTTCAGTCACTTCCAAGATATGCGATAGATAAGTTATTTGCATTTAGATCCTATTTCTGTGAATTCAGGGCTTCTGACAAACAGGAAGCCTAAAGTCACTAAAAGAATCATAAAAACCAATGAGAAATAATAGGCTGTTAAAAATATATTTTAAATGCCAAGAAATGCTTTTCAAAGGTCTGATTTATTCTCTTTGTTTCTGGTATTTTGCTATATAAACTACACAGGATTTCTGCCTATTATGAATCATTAGAAGGGGAAAGCTGCATTTATTAGTTGCCTAAAATATACTACATATATTTAATCTAATAAATGTTTATTAAGCAATAGTAAAGCTAGATGGTCCTGGAAAAATTGAAAACTTCGAGATGAACAGTAAAAACTGAGTCTAGAATATACAGTAGATCATAAAAATGCAAGCAGGAAGAGCCATAACTCTCTTTGTAAATTAGGAAGTGCTGTCTGAGAGAAGGACATGACTGACAAGCTGATAGACATACAAGCATTGACGAATTGAGAAAACTATTTCCATTTACAAGATTATCTTTTTAGTGTACACTCTTCCATCTACTAGGCAACACTAGTGGAGACTGAAGGGAATCAGTCCTGTCTGTTCCCTGTGGAGAGTCTCTGATTGGTCCTAGATAGTCTTTCTACTCCCTAGACTACCTGTGCTGAAACATGTTGCTGGACCACACATAGAAGTTTAATTTGCTTGAATCTCAGACACTGTTTTCATTCAATTCTAGGACACTGATGTCATACTCTCTGCTAATTGCTACTTACTGCAATCAGTTTACACAATGCAGGGAAGAACATACAGACACTGTTAGGATGGAGCCAGGGATAAGGGCAAAGCTGATGCACAGAGCTACAGAGAGACCAGAGGAAAACTGAAAACAGCAGCGCTGAATCCACTCAAGACTTGTGAACTACCCTGGCATATTTTAGTTACTATGAGCTTACAAATCCACCTGTTTAGGTCAGTTCCAGCGGGGATCTCTGCATGTGAAAGCAGAAGTACTATGAATGATGTTAGCTAGGGAGAGATTGATATTTCGGGAAAGCATAGTTTAGGTTCAGAAAATGTAACACATAAGAGCTAGATGAGGTGTTCTATAATCGAGGGCACAGGAGTCATGGATGGCAGGCTTCGTTTGAACATTAGAATCACACAGCTTAACAAAAGTGGAAGAGATGTCTCTTCATTGCCTTCCATTCTTACATGTGGTAAAGTAGGCTTAGAGATCAATAATGACAAATTTTGAATGAAGCCAAATAATAGCAGAGTTGGACCAGCAGTCACTGGTCTTCTCTGCCTGTTCCCTTCTTGTACAGTTAGAAAGCCCTCTGGGGCAAGAAAGAGCACATCACTTTCAACTAAATGAAATGCTCTCTGTTTTTATTTGTCTTCAGTCAGTTGAGAGACAAATCAGATTTCTTTTCATCTCATATGAACATTCATATATGATCCAGTCATTTGGCTTTCATTAATAGATGTACTTTGCAAACTTTCAAATATAAAATACTGAATTTTTTATTCGTCTATTTTCACTGGAAGGTCTGGGACGTTTGTAAAACCCAGTATATTCTTGTCTTTTGTTTCCTATTATTGTGATTAAAACATCATGGCTAAAAGAAATTTAGAACAGAAAGGATTTACAGTCTATCATCAAAGGAAACTAGGGAAGGATTTCCAAGTCGGAACTTAAAGGCAGGAATAGATTTAGTGGCTACAGAGGAGTACAACTTACTGGTTTGTTCCTTTGGCTAGTTCAGTCACTTTCTTATATGCCTCAGGACCACTTGCCAAGGGATGGCACTGTTCTCAGTTGGCTGGGTCATTCTGCATCAGTCATTAATGCTGCTGTTGTTGTTGTTGCTGCTGCTGCTGCTGCTGTTCCATAGGCTTGCCTACAGGCCAATCTAGAAGGGCTATTTCCTCATTTGTAGTTCCATCTTCTCAGATGACCCTGGCTTGTGCGAAGTGACAAAACTAATTAATTCAGTTCCATGTTTGATAGTTATTTCTTATCCCTAAAATGATAGTATGGTAGGCAAATCAATCTACTTTCAGATATCTGGCATTTATTCTTAGTTTTACCTTCTCTTTGTTGACCTATCCATTCCAACGTACAGATGATCATTGTTATTTCTTTTAAGTGGGAATAAATTCCCCCTCTCTTTTCTCAGAGTCCTCATTTTTGTTCAGGTCATTTATTTTTTCTTGCCTTATCAAAAATGCAACCAGTTGGCATCTGTCTTCAGTCTTGCATTATTTCCAATACACCCCTTTCACAAATGGACATCCTAGATAACATTATAATATTTCTGGACACTGTAACTGTTTCTTACTTGTTTATGACTTGGCTAGATCTACCTTCTTCATGATGCATGGACGCTAAAATCTGTTCAGATATCCAGCAACTATTTTTATGAATTGTTCATTATTCATGGTTTTAAACTAGTCAAACTTTTGTTTCATCCCCATAATGTGTAAGCTTTTATTTTAGAAATGTTCAGTGGTATATGGTTTGTTGCTATATAATTCAGACCATTTCTATTTATTTTGTTTTGCATTTAACTTCAAACTAGTAGTTTGGAGATTCTCTCAGTAAGTTTCTCTCAAAGGAACACAAATTTGTCTAGATCATCAGCAAAAACTGTGATATTATTCTTTAGCCTGTTTTTTTTGTTTGTTTGATTTTTGTTTTGTTTTGTTTTGCTTTTTTGTTTTTCAAGACAGGGTTTTCCTGTATAGCCCTGCCTGTCCTGGAACTCACTCTGTAGACCAGGCTGGCCTCGAACTCAGAAATCTGCCTGCCTCTGCCTCCCAAGTGCTGGGATTAAAGGGATTAAAGGCATGCACCCCTACTGACTGGCTTTTTTATTTTTTAGCAGTCACCATTAAACCAAAGTAAAAAATTCATCATGATTTGGTGAGAAGTTGCGCTTAAGGACCCTGTGAAGTGAAATTTCTGCCTGGTATTGATAGATCTATTTGTGGCTTGGAGTTGCTTTTGAGGATAACCTTCCTCCTACATCTTCCCAGTCTTGGATATTGGCTCCCTGGAAACAGGCTCCTTTTTCCACAACAGCCCAGACTGGAAGGATGGAAAAATGTGTCTCCCATCTTTTATTTCATTCTGTTTGTCATAGTGCTGTCCTCTCAGGCCTTGCAGTGTAGAATGATTTATCATTACCACAATCATGTAATCCCATCCCATGTTCCCTCAAAAGCAGTACAGCTGAAAATAAATGTAAAGAAAGTGATTAAACACATTTTCCTGAATATTAAATTATAATTCCTTGAAGGTGCTTATCTGGGCGGATACTTGGTCTTGGTTATAGAATGATGGAAAGAAGAATGGATGTCAAAGGAATCTTATTGAGGTTTATGAAGACTTCCTTCCAAAATGCCAGGTTGTCTGCATCCCTACGGGATAAGAATTAGTGCTGTCTTATAAGCATCTTGAATGATTTATGAGTCACTTTTTGGCATCAAGAGCCACACAAGGCTCCCCAGAGGTATTCATTCACATCCATAAATAGGCACTTCGACAACAGTTCTGTGAGATAATGAGGGTTACGTCCTCTTCTGCCACCTTGCTCACGTCATTAGTACCATTTGCTAGTCTCTGAAAGTATAACACATACACTGAGCAGATGGCCCGCTATCCCCTGCTTTCTTGAGAGAAGAGAAAGTAGATATTTATACAAAGACTTGTACTCAAATGTTCACACAGCCTTATCTGTAATACTCCCAGACTGAAAATAACCTACATTCTCAAGTGAATTAACAAATTGTCATATACATCTGCAATGCAAAAGTACCCAGCAATAAAAATAACAGCAATAACCTATAGTGCCATAGAGCTGATTGATGGCTACCTGGAGCTGAGCACTAGGATGGGATCAAAGAAGCAAGGAGGAAGTATTTTAAAAGCACAGAAGGAAACCTTTGATGGTTATGTCTATTATTCTAGTTAAGAGGCATATGTATGTCAAACTTTGACAGATTTCACAATTAAATATGTGCAATTGTAAACTGCATCAGTTAAACTTCAAATCAAAGAAAAAAGCAGCATGTATTTGATTATCCACAGTCATATAGAAAGGTATAGTACATTCCAAGCAGTCTAACACTAACCTTACCACACTCTAACTAAAGGATGCCTTGACAATAAAAAGATCAAATAGTACTATATTCATTGTTGCATGAATATAAAGACAAATCAATATCAGCTTTACAACATTTATTCTCTTATCTAAAACATCTAGAGGTAGGCACTCCAGGGTTCTACATCTCTGGGAGAACTGGGTGGTCAGACCAACCTATGTTGTTCTTCCAATAGGGTTGCAATCCCCTCCAATCCTCCAGTTCTGACAGCTCCCCCCCAGGTTCCCTGAGTTCAGCATGATGGTTGGCTCCAAGCATCCACCTCTGCTTTGGTCAGTTGCTGGCCTGACCTCCCCAGGAACTGCCACACTTGGTTCCTGTCCACAAGGGCTTCTTGACAATGGCAACAGTGTTGAGTTTGGTGTCTGCAGACATGATATATCCCTAGGTGGGATAGGTTTCCCAGTTGGCCCTTCCTTCAGTCTTTGTTCTATTTTTTTGTCCCTGTTCTTTGTTAGGAGGACAGGAACATTTCTGGGTTAAAAAAAACCTTGAGATGGGTGGGTGGCTCCATCCCTTGACCAGGGGTCATGTCTATCTACTGGAGGTGGTCTCCACAGTTTCCATCTCCCCCTTCTCTGCACATTATGGCTAAAGTCATTCCCATTGGGTCCTGGGAGCTTCCAGTGGCTATCCCCAGTTCCTCATCCCCCATCCCATGCTATCTATTTTTATTGGATTTCCTGATCCTCTGTACCTCTCTTATGTCTCCTTCAGATTCTGATACTGCCACTCTTATTTTTTCCTCCTTCTTTTCTCCCTTCCTTGTCTCCCTCTCCTTCTATCTCCCACAATCATCCTGTTCTCCCTTCAGTGCAAGACACTCCATATGGTCTGGAGGTTGTATCATATGCATTATGAGCGTTTGGGTTAACGTCCACTTATTAGTAAGTACATATCATGTGAGTTCTTTTGTGTCTGGGTTACCTCCAATGTTGGAATATCTTTTGGATATATACCCAGGAGTGATATAGCTGGGTCCTCAGGTAATACTATGTCCAAATATCTGATGAACCACCAAATTTATTTCCATAGTGGTTGTACCAGCTTACAATCCCACCAACAATGGAGGAATGTTCCTCTTACTCCATATCCTCACCAATATCTGCCATCACCTGTATTTTTGATCTTAGCCATTCTGATTGGTGTGAGGTGCAAACTCAGGGTCATTTTGATTTGCATTTCCTGAAGACTAAGGATATTGACCATTTGTTTAAGTGTTTCTCAGCCATTCAAGATTCCTCGGTTGAGAGTTCTCTACTTAGCTCTGTATTCCACTTTTTATTAAGGTTATTTGGTTCTCTGGAGTCTACCTTCTTGAGTTCTTTGTATATTTTGGATATTAGTCCTCTATTGGATATAGGGTTGGTAAATATTTTTTTCCAATCTGTAGGTTGCCATTTTGTCCTATTGACAGTGTCCTTTGTCTTACAGAAGCTTTGCAATTTTATGAGTTCCCATTTTTTGATTCTGAATCTTAAGGCATAGGCCATTGGTGTTCTGTTCAGGAAAATTTCCCCTGTAACCATGTGTTCAAGGCTCTTCCCCACTTTCTCTTCTATTAGTTCCAGTGTATCTGTACCCAAATGTCCACTGTCACCACCCAGTTGCTCCCAGGTTCTGCACCTGCTGCTTTGTGCTGAGTAGGTTCGAGCTGAGTGGGTGAGAAGCTGGCTAGCTAGCAAGGAGCACAGGAAGGGTCCTGAAGGTACTTTGGGAGAGCAGATCTCTCCCTAAGTGTTACAGCTCTTGTGACAGAAACTCTCAGACAATGGGATGATTCTTGCATACCTTTACTTCTCCTGAATAGGGTTCTTATATACAGTTTTAGGGTGGGTTAGGATCTGCCAGCAGGTAACTCCTATTGGCTTGGTCTGAGAGCTTGGAGATACCTCATCTACATGTGGAGAGCCTGAAGTGATGTTCCTATGTGACTGATGACCATAGACTCCTCTGTGGGAGGGACTGTGGAGGGCTGAAACTGAGTGAGAGGCACCAGGAGGCCCAGGAGTACAGCCAAACTCCTCCCATCCCTTTAGGGTCTCCAGGATTCGAAGCAGACTCAACTGGGTACCCCACTGCCTCTCACAACCCACTGCCCCACATGGATACAGAAAATGTGGTACATTTACACAATGGAATACTACTCAGCTATTAAAGAAAAGGACTTCATGAACATTGTAGACAAATGCATGGAACAAGAAAATATCAACCTGAGTAAAGTAATCTAGACCCAAAAGGACATACAAGGTACTACTCACTGATAAGTGGATGTTAGCCCAAAAGCTCAGAATATAACTCAAAGAACATATGAAGCTTAACAAGAAGAAAAGCCAAAGTGTGGATGCTACAGACCCACTTAGAATGGTGAACAAAATAATCATGGAAAGCAGAGGGAAAGAGGGATCTGGGTGGGAGGGGAGAAGAAGGTAAAAAAGAGGGGGACCAGTTATAGGGAGAGACAGGAGAGAAGTCCAGGAGGCTAAGAGAACAAATAGAAATAAGTAGCAGTTGGGCAGGGGGGAACTTGAGGAACTACTAGAAAGTCCCCAGCACCAGAAATGCAAGAGACTCCCAGGACCCAGTGAGGATGACATTAGCTGAAATACCCAATAGCAGGGAAATAGAACCTGAAAAGAACCCCTCCAGTAGATATACATGACCCCCAGTGGAGGGATGGGCCACTCAGCCAGCCAAAATTTTTTTAACCCAGAATTGTCCCTGTCTAAAGGAAATGCAGGGACAAAAATGTAGCAGAGACTGAAGGAAAGGCCATCCAGAGACCACCCCACTATGCAAACCATTCCATCCACAGACACCAAACCCTGACACTATTGCTGATGCCAAGATGTACTTACAGACAGGAGCACAATATGGCTGTCCTCTGTGAAGCTTTGCTAGCACCTGACTAAGGCAGATGCAGATACTCACAGCCAACCACTGGACTGAGCCCTGGGGACCCCAATGAAAGAGTTAGGGGAAGGACTGAAGGAGTTGAAGAGGATTGCAACCCCATAGGAAGAACAACAGTATCAATTAACAGGACCCCTCAGAGCTCTCTTGGACTAAACCACCAACCAAAGAGTAAATATATATATACTCCCACTATATATATAGCAGAGGACTGCCTCATCTGCCATCAGTGGGAGGGGAAGTGCTGGGTCCTGTGGCGGCTTGATGCTCCAGAGAAGGGGAAGGCTAGAGAGCTGAGGTGGGAGTGAGTGGGTGGGTGGGGGAGAACCTCCTAGAGGCAAAATGGAGGGGAATTGGGTGGGTTGTTCATGGAGGAGAGACCAAGAAACGGGATAACATTTGAAATGTAAACAAATAAAATGATTGATGATAGTAAAAAAGGAACTATGAATTGTAGCCAGTAGGAGTAAAAGTGTTAGTTGAGTACCAACTAAATTTTATCATATTCTATGCCATGATTATGTGGTGTTATTGTTTTGTTTTGTTTTTTTAAATCATGGTCATTCTGACTAGAGTAAGATGAAGTCTCAAATTACTTTTAATTTGAATTTATCTGATGGCTAAAAATATTGAACATTTAAAAAGTGTTTCTCAACCATTTACTATTATTCTTCAGGGAAAGGTATTTCATTCCATGCCCATTTTGAATTGGGTTGTTTATTTTTTATTATTTATTTATTTATTTATTTATTTATTTTGGTTTTTCAAGACAGGGTTTCTCTGTGTAGCCCTGGCTGTCCTGGAGCTCACTCTGTAGACCAGGCTAGCCTCGAACTCTCGAACTCAGAAATCCACCTGCCTCTGCCTCCCAAGTGCTGGGACTAAAGACGTGCGCCACCACCACCCGGCTGGGTTGTTTATTTTTTGATGTTCAGAGTTTTTAGTTCTTTGTGTGTTCTAGATATTAACTCTATGTTGCATATATAACTGATAAAGGTTTCCCCCTTTCTCTAGGCCACATCTTCCATTTGAATGACGGTGTCCTTTACTGTACAGAATATTTTTAATTTCATGTGGCTGTATTTATCAACTGTTGGTCGTGATGCCTGTGTACCCAGAATTCTGTTCAGAAAGTCTTTTTATATATTTATAAGTTAAAGACTTCTTGCTCTGTCAGATTCAGGTTATCATGCATTATTCTGAGGTCCTTGATCCATCTGGAGTTGTGTTCTGTGAAGAGTACAGGATAAGGATTTAGTTTCATTCTTCTAGGTGTAGCTATCCGCCTTCACCAGCACTAACTGTTGTGGAGTATCCATCAGAAACTGGTTCCTGCCAGAGTCTTTAATAGGTGGCTGGTGACTATACTGGGTATTTTGGACCTTAGCATAGTCCTAAGCTTTTCTTGGGATGAAGTTTTAAGCACAAAAACAACATCCTGGGTCAATATACCTCAGTTCGCAAGAACAATTAGCTAGAAGTCAAACTACAGAAGTCAAACAGCAAGGTTAGTACATTTAGGAATTTTCCCAGAACTATGGACTTTGATGGATTAGGTCTTTGTTCTCATTTTGGTAAGTGTTGCTGTCTCCATGCTGGGTTCCAAGGCTTGAATGATTCTCCCATTATGGTGTCAGTTGTGCTAAGGTCTGGAGGCCTCCTAAGGTTTGACATTCTATAACACTATTTGTTGAAAATTTATCTTTTTTCCAGTGTGTATTTTTGGTCGTTTTGTACAAAATCAGGTGGTGGTAGATTTGGGAAGTTATGTTTAGGTCTTCATTTATATTTCATTGATCGATGGGTATTTTTATGTCAGTGTCATGCTGTTTAAATGACTATGGCTCTGCAGTACAACTTAAATTCAGAGATGGTGAATTCTCCAGCAGTTCTCTAGTTCTCTCTCTCTCTCTCTTTATTTTTTTTGTTTTTTCAAGACAGGTTTTCTCTGTGTAGCCCTGACTGTCCTGGAACTCACTCTGTAGACCAGGCTAGCCTCGAACTCTTGAACTCAGAAATCTGCCTGCCTCTGCCTCCCAAGTGCTGGGATTAAAGGCGTGCGCCACCACTGCCCGGCTCTAGTTCTCTTATTGGTTGTGGTTCATTCTCTCTCTCTCTCTCTCTCTCTCTCTCTCTCTCTCTCTCTCTCTCT
>NW_021604719.1:2989286-3061749 GCF_004785775.1 Grammomys surdaster
TCTCTCTCTCTCTCTCTCTCTCTCTCTCTCTCTCTCTCTCTCTCTCTCTCTCTCTCTCTCTTTCTCTCTGTCTATCTCCCCACTCTCTGTCTGTTTCTCTCCCTCTTTGTGTTTTTAAATGAAATTTTAAGTTATTTTCACATTTTTTAAACCAAGATTGCATATGGAAGTTGTAAACATAGATGGAAAAATTACAGTAAGATGCTTGCAAAATGAACTAAAGTATGCATAAAAGTTATTATCTATTATGATTAAGTCATCTTTATCCATAGGTGCTGGATTAGTCTGACACATTTAAATAAAAAATATAATCTACCACATGGACTTAAGGACAGAAACTATATGATCATTCAAGAGATGTAGAAACTACCTTTAACTAAATCAAATGATCTCTTATAACAAAAGGCCTAGAGAATCTAGGAATATGGAAGACATATAGCAATGTAATAAAGGCAGTATACAGCAAATCTATAGCCAACATCATCTTAAATGGAGACAAACTCAAAAATTTCGACTAAAATCAGGAAAAAGAAAAGATACCCACTCCAGTGATTCCTGTTCATTATAGTGCTTGAAGTTTTAGCTAGAGCAATAAGATGAGTGAGGGAGATAAACGAAATAAACAAGAAAAGAAGAAGTCAAATAGTCCTCTTTGTAGATGATTATAGAGAGTTTTTTAGAGGACATATATCACTCCGTTCAACTGATAGAGTCAGCAAAGAAGAAAGATACAAAATCAACACATGAAAAGTAGTAGCCTATATACACACAACAAACATATGTAGAAAGAAATCAGAGACACAATCTCATTCTTGATAGTGTTAAAGAAATAAATATCTTGAAATAAAAAATATGATAGACTTATATAATAATAATAATAATAATAATAATAATAATAAATCTTTAAGGTACTTATGTAAGAAGAAGATATCAAAAGATAGAAAGACCTCCCATGCTCAGGGACTGGCAGGATTAACATTGTGAAGATGGCCATTTACCACAAACAATCTACATATTCTATGAAATACACATTAAATCAATAGCTTAATGGTTGGCAAACATTATGAATATTACCCCTTCATTTGTTTAATTCTTCTTGGCTTACTCTAAATGTTACTTAATTTTGTTCTGTGGTGTTAATTTGCTTACAGATGAATTATTTTATGTATTATTTTAGAAAATTTTTAGGAGGAATGAGAGCAGTATTTATGTTCCACTCCATTATTGAGTTAAAGCTCTGTTGCTCATTCTATGTGATAACCTTTGCTCTTTCATTGTATGATTTCTTCAACCTACCTCAATCTGCCTTCCAGATCTTGAAAATAAGACCCCATTGATAAAGACATTGGACACCTGAGTCAGAACTTGTGTCCTTTATTCCTATTGGATACTTTTCATAATGCTAGTAGGTCCTATGCATGGTACAAGAGGAGAAAATTAATCATCAGCCTTATCTGTGCCTGAATCTTGTGAGCCGCAACAATCACCTGACTGGCAAGATAAGTTCACTTCTACTGCAGTGACATGAATATCATGGGACCAACAAGCCACTTTCTGATTGGCTTTAGGGCCTACTCCACAAGGTAAAACCCCTTCCTGGCAACTTGATCATTGCCGAGAATTTGTGGCTAGACAGATTGTAAGTCCCAGGGAAGAATCCATTGCTATTATGCTGCTACATGAACATAACCCCTAACGATTTACCATTACACCAATAGATTAATACACCTCTTAAACCTCACCAGAGAAGTTTTTTTTCTTCTCAGTAGATGAATATTAACACAGATATCTTCAACTGATGAAGGTAAAGAGAATAAGAGACTACTAAGCCCTAAATGGACAATTATATCACACTCCCTTTTCTTAAGACTCAGGTAGCATTTCTGACAGGTGAAAGAAATAGTGTAAGAACTAGAGGCAGAAGATGCCTATAAGGAAACTATTTTCTAGACACAGCACTGCACATACAAATAGAAAAGAAGTTGAAGTTGAGAAAAAGTTGAAAAACCATGAACAAGGTCAAGGCAGACAAAACCCTAACCTGGATGAAGTAGGTGGGCATGAAGTTCAATTTCTAGTTGAGTAGCTATTAGCAACTGATAACTTCCAGGCAAGGAGGACCTAGTTTTGCTTTTCAGTTTGTTTGTTTCTTGGTTGGTTGGTTGGTTTTTACCAGTGTGGCCTTTGTAGGGCTCACATGCTCCAGTAGATGACCACATGCCCAAGGGCACTAATAGGACTTATGTGTTTAAATAAAAAAAAAATGAGAACACAAATTTGGGTGGCTGTGTCATGACAGGTGGATCTGGAGAAGACAGGAAAAGGAAATAAAAATGTTTAAAGTATAATGTGTGTAATTCTCAAAGAATTAATACAAGTAATTTTTAAAGCTGAAACAATTTGAACATACTTAGAACTATAGGTGATTGTAGATAAACAGGTTCTTTTTTCTAAGGAAGATCAATTCAACTTGCATCTACAGCTACCCCAGTTGTATTTAATTAAAGTAATTATAGCCCTTCTTAGTGAATTAAAACTAAATCTACACTTTAAGTTATAAATGTGGATAGTCTATGCTCATTAAATCCAAAAAATGCAAGAAAGATTTATTGAGTCCTACCCATACACCAAACTTTTTTGGGCACTGGATGCAATATTGAACAGACTGGTACCTCTTCTTAGAGAGCTTAAGGTCAACAGAGATGTAGCCCCTTGAGCAATAAGTCATTGAGATTATACACAGCACACTAGAACACTCCTGGAACTGGACCTCATGAAATCTACCTCACAGAAGAGTTCCCTAGATATACTCTCAGGTTCTGCAGACTGGAAGGAAAATTCAGTTTTTCACAATTCTGCATTTTTTCATTCCATTTCTCCTACTTTGAGAACTGAAGCATTGTCTCTGGAGAAAAACAAACAAACAAACAAACAAAAACAAGCTTACATGATGGTGATGAAATATATTCTGGCATTTATGAATGTAACTGTTGTTCCCCTCTGAAAATGTATAGCTCTGGTCCTGTGTGACCTGGTTTGGTAGTTTGAGTAAGAATGGCCTCACAAGCTTATATTTGAATACTTATTCACAAGGGAATGGCACTATTTGAGGAGGATTAGGAGGTGTGATCTTGTTAGAGGAAGTGTATCACAGGGGTGGGTTTTAAGGTTTCAAAAGCCCATGCTAAGTCCCCCCCTTTCCTCCCTTTGCCTGTGAATCAGGATATAGTTCTCAACTATTTCTCCAGCACAGTGCCTGCCTGCCTTCATAGTCTCTGCTGCCATGTTCTCTGCAGCTGTGCTCCCCACTATGATAATAATAAACTAGGCCTCTGAAACTAAGCAATTCCCCAATTAAATGCTTCCCATTGCATTCACAGCAATGGGACAGTGACTAACACACTTTATAACAGGTTGAAATGCCACAGTGGCAAAAGCTTGCCTAGACCAAGTTCCCTTATATTCTCTGGTATAAACTCACTTTAATGATGGACATTGTTCTAATTTCATTCTTTTTTTAAATTAATCATTTTATTCATTTAAATTTCAAATGATATCCCCCTTCCTGGTTACCTTTCTACAAGCCCCATCCCTTCTTCCCCTCTCCCTCCTCCTCTATGTCTCTATGAGAGTGCTCCTCTACCTGTTCACCTACTCCTGCTTCACTGCTCTAGCATCCCTTTACATAGGGGCATCAAGTCTCCATAGGTCAGGGGCCTCCGCTCCCATTGATGCCTGACAAGGCCATCCTCTGCTACATATGCGGCTGGAGCCATGGGTCCCTCCATGTGTACTCTTAGGTTGCTGGTTTAGTCACTGGGAGCTCTGGTCAGTTTGCTTAGTTAATATTGTTCCTCCTATGGGGTTGTAATCCCCTTCAGTTCCTTGAGTCCTTTCCCTAGCTCCTCTGTTGGGGTCCTTGGGTTCAGTGTTTGGCTGTGAGTATCTGCATCTGTATTGGTCAGGTGCTGGTAGAACCTCTCAGGGAACAGCCATACCAGTCTTATTTCATTCTTATATTTTAACAAAATGGTTCTCATGTATTTAAAAAAGGAATCATGTTGGGATAGCTAGGGGATTGTAGGCAGAGAAATGTGTTAAAATGCATAGCATCTAAAATGGACTTGTAATGTTACTAGTTATGTGATTTACTTACTGTAAGATGAGATGCAAATAGAAATAGCCATTTGTGAGGAAATTATTTTCTTTCTTTAAGAAAATTTTGCATGTTTATTTTACTAAAAAAGTAATAGATTATGAACTAATACATCATGCTGGATCACTTTGCATTTTATTTTGCAAATGGCCTAGATGTAGTTTCACCTAAGAAGAGATTCATCTGCATCCCCACTACTACCTGGACTCTGCTCTTCTATGTCTCTAGTTTCAGTGGAGTAAATCCAAGCTCCTCTTCTGGCTGTGCCAGGCAAAAGAGTTCAAACAAGATTCTGTGTGGGGGTACAAGCTGGGGAAGATGTGAAGAGATTGGGATCTAGGATAAATTCAGAAACTTGATATGCCAGGGTAGAGGAAACCCAGGGACCCCACCTGCTCACAGGAGAAGGGCAGGGAGGATGGGAGGAAGAATTGTGGGAGAAGGTAAGTGGGAGGGGCCAGTAAGTGGGGTGTAGCATGAACAAGTTTCAGGTGATAAAGGTGATGGCCACCTGGATCATGAAATAGGATATAGAACTAACCATTCATTCTTCTAGTTTCAACGCTGTCATGGAATTTTCATTTGTTGGTGGTGGGTAATGTTCATAAAGAACATTCTATAGTGAAAGTGTAAAATCCTATGTAAGGCACCAAAACTTTGGACCAGTTATTCAAGTTTAGTAGTTGAGAATTTTAATCTGTTTAATTGTGATGTGTTATATATTTTAAAATATTTACTTATGAGTGTGTTTTGGCTGTTTGTATTTAAGTGGTGTGTGTGTGTGCGTGTGTGTGTATGTGTGTGCCTGTGTGTAAACATGTGCTGATGCATCTCTCCCAAACCCATGTGATTGTTTCATTCACACATTGTTTATAATGAAGTTTTATATCTTAATTTGGTAAAATAAAATATTTTCTCTGTCAGTTATACATCTTATTACATATTTTGTTTTAATATGTTTGGGAGTATTGCCGACTTTCTTTTATTATTTTTAGGTTTTCAGGACAATGATAACTTCTTGGTATATTAAATTTAATAATATTTAATAAGAAGAAGTTAAAATTTTTGTCTGCACTCTTTAAAAAGCGTGTAGACAATGGTTAGTCAGTAAGAGTACCGTAGGTGGAGAACCCCTTTAGAATGCCGTCAGAGAAAAGAAACATGAATTTCTGAGACATTTAAGGAAAGACAACATAGCAATGAATAGAGAGGAGAGTACAAAGTAAAGGTGCAAGATCGTTGAAGCTAGAAATAGAGAAGGTAGATGGCATATTGCTTTGTTAAGTCTATTATGATTTTTATCTCAATTGTCTCCAAACTCTTCATTTCGTACAACCTTGTCTCCTCTCCTCTGCTCTGTCCGCCACTCTTCTTGTTTTGAACCAGACATCATTTTAATGACTAGATATGTTAAATTATTTCTTACAGCATCCTAATAAGACAGGAATTTTTTTTTTTTTTAGATAGCAACATAGGTCAGGAAAATAGAGTATGTGTAAGCATTCCAGGTGATGTGACTATTTAGGGATAGAAGTAGATTTCGGATATGGCTATTAATGAATAAAGAGCAGAAAGTAGATGTATGGTGCTGTCAATGTAGGGCTTTTAAGAAATTACTCAAAGTATGGAGAAGAGATCTCGTGGGAACGGTGAACCAGGTGGGTCTATTGTAATAGTCTAGATGACAAAAGACAGTCTTGAAATGTAGACTTGATCAATAGACAATATGGAGAGGGTCGATTAATTAAGAGATGCTGAGAACTTCCTCTTGACAGGTCTTGGTTACTGAAAGCACCTATGTTGATAATTGTGCCAGGAGATAAATGATGCTGCTATTTAATGAACAGGATCCACTGAAAAAAGGATTTTTAAGGTGATGGAGGTAAGTTCAATTTTTCACATTAAGAGTATAGGTAGAGATGTAAAATGGATAAATGATTTAATATCTTAGTGTGGGACTTAACATCTGCTCCATATTCATTCATATCAAAGTATGATGCTCTCTTCACATAAATAATATATAATTTGCAAATCCTTGGAAAGAGACAAAATTGCCTAAAGACAGTATAGGCCAAACAGAAACACTTGAACACTCAAAAAACTACAAAGCTTCCTTTTTATGTCATAAGCTATTCTCAAAAATTTGAAGTTGTCACTGTACGTTACAACACCTATATTGCTCTTAGAATACTAGACAAAATTTTGGATTCATTAAAGATTATAAATTAAGTAGCAGGAAGCTTACAACATTCGCACAGTATATACTTCAGGGCATCATCATTGTTTGATGTTCCTAGTCATACCAATATAAGGATTAGTTGTGCCCTTTATTCTAGACGAGCCATTGGATGGAGAGGATATATCATTATAGCTTAAGACCTCATATCATAAAGAAAAGACTTTGATTTCAGAGGGTTTTTTTCCCTCATATAAAAATTGCTGTTTTGGGGGAAATATTTTTGCATTCAAAGTGTGAATATTTGTATATTAGGGAATTTAACATGTTAATTGGTTAGAGGCTGGGAACAGGGGAGAACTGATAGAAATGTGATCTAGCATACTAATTAGACTCAGTCTATGCAGAGACTCAGCCAAAGCTCCATGTTTAACTAGTAAATCAGAAGATAGCCATTTTGTATAGTTAAAGCTTTCATGTATCTTCCATTTATCAATCCACTAACGATACTTAATTTTCTTTTTTTATTTTTATAAAAACATAGACACCCATTTCTTTTCTTTTTGTTTTGTTTTTTTTTTTGGTGAGTTTTTTTTAATTATTGGATATTTTATTTATCTATATTTCAGATGTCATCCCCTTTTCCCATTTCCCCTCCCTAGAAACCCCCAATCCCATCTCCCTGCCTCCTTTTTTGCCTTTATACCATTTTAATTACATGCAAGTATTAAGGCCAGTTCTAGGTTGAGAAACTAGCAATACAATAGATGCAAATAGTCAAGAATCAAGCAAGACAATAAACACGAATAGTAAAAGAACAAGCAAAGTAATAAACAAAGTGCCATGATCACTCCTGTGATCACTGTTTCTAAGGGCTTATCAGGATGACCAAAGTATCTGAGCCTACTTCCCTGTCCTAGCCCAAAGTTAGTTTCATGTCTGAAGCCTACTTCCTTGTTCTAGCCTAAGATTTAAATTCCTGCCTGAAATTACTTCTTTGTTCTAGCCTAAGATTTAGATTTCTGCCTGAAATTACTTCTTCCTCTTCCTCCTCCTCCTCCTCCTCCTCCTCCTCCTCTTCTTCTTCTTCTTCTTCTTCTTCTTCTTCTTCTTCTTCTTCTCCTTCTTTTTAACTGAGATGCCACTTTAATTGAGTCAGGAATTAGAAACCTAGGTATTTTCAAAAGTTTACCATGTTTACCTGAGAATATGATATGAGAGTTTCAAACTGTTGATGAAGTTCTAGTTGCTGAATTAACACTGCATTCTTCTTGGCTTTCTCTTTAATCAAATTAATGTAATGGTCTGGATTTTCGGCGAACAAATATGCATCATCTCTGGTACTGAAAGTATAATATTTGTCTTTATATTTCAAAATTCCAATTGCTGGATTTCCTGGGAGGAAAAGGCCATCAGTTGCAGCAAACGTGTAGCCACAAAATCCATGGTACTGAATTAAAAGTTTGATAAAGTTTGCTGTTGTTTCTGGAAAAAGCCATTCCTGTATTCTGAAATCTGTCAACTGCACTCTTTCTTCCATGTGCTCCTCTATTCTCATCAAATCACTTTTCACAATGATGGCATCGAGAAGACCTTGCATCACTTTCTCGGGAAAGAGAAGCTCATGAGTGCCCAGGAACAGCTCCAGGTTGGTGGTCAAATTACTGAGGACGCTGATCAGAACCGTCTCATCCTGAAAGCTCATCTACAGACTTGCCAGCACAATGAAGATGGGAAAGACTTGTGACGTTGGGACTGCTGTCTTTGATTTTACTGTTATTTTCAGTTGTTCCAGCTGAGCTGCCAATTGTTTTATCATCATCTCCACCTCAGCACAAGTAATTATATCTGACAAAACAGTCTATAGGAAGATCTCATACTGTTGAACATTGTACAATGCTTTCTTTAAAATATACGGCTGAAGTTCTTTGGCCATGAGTGGATTGTGTGTTACTTTCTCAAGGATGGCTGTGTAGTGAAATGCCTGGTCTTGGGCAATCTGAAGCTGGAAGTCGATATGCTGAGTGGTGGCTGATACAGATACCTGTAAACTATTACATCGTCAACCCAAACATCTCCTTCCATTTTTATTGGCAGAATTGGGTGCAAGTGGTTCTATAGATGGTAATAACCAACTTGTAATCAAAGGAAGATTCCAAGAAAAACAGATAGAAAATGTCTTGAGAAGATACATCAAGGAATACGTCACTTGTCACACATGCCGATCAACAGACACAATCCTACAGAAGGACACTCGACTCTATTTCTTACAGTGTGAGACTTGTCATTCTCGATGCTCTGTTGCCAGTATCAAAACTGGCTTCCAGGATGTCACAGGCAAGCAAGCACAGCTCCGTGCCAAAGCTAACTAATTTGCTAATCACCATTGATTTTTCCAAAATGTGGTGGAGATTTGGCTGGACAGGTTACCATCAGAATGGATGTACTATTGAGTTAAAAACAAGATAGAAAAACTGCCAAGTTCGTTTGGTGAGTGATTGTTATGAAATCCTTACAAGATACCGATATTCAAGCTGTTGACATACTCGTTGCCTACTTTAACAACTGTCAGAGAAACGTGATGGACTAAGGAGGTGCTTTTTAAAATTGTTCATAGACTTCTGTAAATTGCAAGATAAAGTTATTATAACAGTAAAACAAAACAAAACAAAAAACAAGAGGAACTAGGGTTACCAGATAAAATTGCTGCAAAGCTACAACCATAAAATACAGTGTAGTCCTGAGAGATGGCCCACGGCAGAACAGAGACCACAGATTGAAACTAGGTTTTCAGGGTTGAAAACCACTGGCTTGAGTCTTTTCTGATCTGGACCTGCCTGCAGGAACCATGATTTTTCCGTATAGTCTTGCTGCTCTTGGATGATTCCATGGTCTAGACTTCAGATGCATCTTTGAGTATAACTTTCTAATTTGTTTTATCTACTGAGTCTCTGTTTCCTTCCAGTGAGCTTTTAGAAAAATATCATGATTTTTGACCTGGGAATAATAATACTATCTAACCTTATATAGCTAAGGATCAGGTAGAGTCAGAGATAATTGCCCATTTGAGCTGGACAGATCTGGAGACAAAGGGAGGAACGAATATTTATGTCCCATTTGTGTACTAGTCCCAAGGGAGGAAGTTTATAAGGCAGTTCCAATTATAGTCCATCAAGTCCTGTGTCTAAGGTATATAGTTTCTTTAGCAATAGGATCTTATCTTTAAATTCTGGGAGACAACTAGAGTTAATGGAAGTAGCCTATATTGTTTGGGGAAGTTTTGTGGAATTTCCTGACAAGTGACTTGAATGGAGGACATCATACCTGGCACTGGGATTTTTGTTAGGTAATCTATAGCAATCATGAGGAAGATTATCACTCCATAAGGCTATTTAAACCACATACAAATGTATTGTTAAATTGTCAATTAGAAAATTCTACTATAAGTATTTTTCAATAAACTTATGAGATACTGTTTCCCTATGACTTTTTCAAACACTCCTTCTCTTAATAGTTCTCCTTCCTCATTCTCCTTTTACAGTGGCTTCCCTCTCAATTACTCTCTGCTGTGTAGTTCCCATTTCCCCCTTTGTAGAGCCTATAGACTACTGTCAGCATCTTGAGAGCTCCTTCTCTTCATCTCATCCTATGGCCCCTTTTTACTTTCCTGGCTTCTGCAGTTACTTCTAGTTATATACACAAATCTATAGATTTGGAGCTTGAATCCACAAATGAGAAAATATATGACATTTGTCTTTCTGGATCTGGGTTATTTCACTCGGTATAATATTTTCCAGTTCCACTAACTTATATGCAAATCTCCTAATTTCTTTTTTTTCTTTGTAGCCAAATAGAATTCCATTGTATATATGCATCACATTTTCATTATTCATTCATCAGTTGAAGGACACTATGTTGTTTCCATTCCCTAGCTATTGTGACTAGTGCAGCAATAAACATGGCTGAGTAAGTAACTACTTAGTAGATATCAAGTCCATAGGTTATATATCAAAAAGTCCAGGTCCAGATGAATTTACAGAAGAATTTTACCAGACCTTCAAAGAGACCTATTACTAGTATATCTTAAATTTATTAAGAGAAAAAAAAGAAAGAAGAAAGAAACAGAAGGAGCACTTCTAAGCTCCTTCTACAAAGCCAGCATTCTATAATTCCAAAACAAGATGCTCCACCATACCACAAGGACACATGTTCCACTATGTTTATAGCATCCTTATTTGTAATAGCCAGAATTTGGAAACAACCCAGATGTCCCTCAACAGAAAAATGGATACAGAAAATCTGGTTCATTCATACAATGGAATGCTACTCAGCTATTAAAAATGAGTACATGATGAATTTTACGGGCAAATGTGATGGAACTAGAACATCCTGAGTGAGGTAACCCAGATCCAAAAGGACTCACTGATAAGTGGATATTAACCAAAAAGTTCAGAATACCCGTGATATAACTCACAGACCATATGTAGCTTAATAAAAAAGAAGACCCAAGTGTGGATGTTTTAATCTTTCTTAGAAGAGGGAATAAAATAATCATGGGAGGCAGAGGGAAGGAGGAACATGGGTGGAAGAGGGGAAGGGGGCAAGATGGGAACAATATCAATATGGGGGTAGACAGGAGAGAAGTCCAGAGGTCCAGGGGAATGAATAGAAATGTGAATCAGTATGGGGTGGGGGACAAGGGGAACTTCCATCAAGTTCCAGAGATCTGGGATGTCAGAAGCTCCCAGAACCCAATGTGGATGACCTTAGCTTAAATGTCCAACAGTGGAAAAATGGAACCTGAGGAGACCATCTCCAGTAGATAGACATGGACCCCAGTTGACCCATCTCAAAATTTTGACATAGATTTGTTCCTGTCTAACGGAAATGAGGAACAAAAATGAAGCAGAGACTGAAGGAAAGGCCATTCAAAGACCTCCTCAACTTGGGATTTATCCTATGCACAGGAATCAAAACCCAACACTGCAAGCCATGATGTACTTGCAGACATGAACCTGGCATGGCTGTCTTCTGAGAGGCTTTAACAGCACCTAAGACAGACAGTTACAGTCAAACATTGGACTATGTGGGAAAAAAT
Source organism: Grammomys surdaster (assembly GCF_004785775.1). Classification (NCBI taxonomy): domain Eukaryota; kingdom Metazoa; phylum Chordata; class Mammalia; order Rodentia; family Muridae; genus Grammomys; species Grammomys surdaster. The sequence continues at coordinate 3,000,717 of NW_021604719.1, forward strand.
ATAGGCCGCAGCAGTGGAGGAGTCTCGGTGGGTTTTCTCGCTGGCGGGTCCTAGATACAGGAGGAGGTCTAAGGTTCCAGGCTGGAAGCTTCTGCGATGACCCCAATGACATGAGGAAGTCCTTGGTTCCAAAAGGGTTTATTGTCATGGTGGATGGTGGATGGATCTAGAAGTACCCTCTACCCCCATGAAACTCAGGGCAGTCCTGAGTTAAATAGGGAGGGAGAAACAGGAAGGGTCTGGGGAAGGATCCTTAATTTGCTCTGCCCTCCGGACTTCAATAGTACGCAAATCCTTAGGGCCTGAGGCCTGTGGTCATGCCCTCTATCTGTGTACTTTGGGAGGGGCTGTAATGGCCTATGTGACTGAACAATGTAGATCTATGGAGTCGAGACTGCGCGTCAGGACCCTGGGTTCTGGGGACATGGCCAAACTCCTGTCGGTTCTCAGAGTCTTGGGGTTCCAAGCCCATGCCCAACTATGAACCAGGATACCCTTAAGAAGTCCCACAAGACTGAGCCTGGGGATTCATATGGAAGAGTTAGAGGAAAGACTGAAGGAACTGAAGGAGATTGCATACCCATAGGAAGAACAACAGTGTCAACTAACTGGACCCCTCAGAGCTCCCAGGAACCAAGCCACCAACTAAGAGCATACTTGGGCTGCTTCATGACCCCTGCTACTTATGTAGCAGAGGACTGTCTTGTCTGGTCTCAGTGGGCAGGGAAATACTTGGTCCTATGGAGGCTTGATGCCCCAAAGAAGAGGGATGCTAGAGGGATGAGGTGGGAGTGGGTGGTGGATGGAGGAACACTCTCTTAGAGGTGAAGGGTAGGGGTATGGGGTGGGGAATCATGGAGGAGGCACTGGGAAGGGGGACATCATTTGACATATAAATAAATAAAATAATTAATAAAAAAGATAGTGAAACAATAGCACAACAAGAAAACCAAAGACTAAAATTGATGATGAAAATAGATGCAAAATTCTTAATAAAATACTTAAAATTCACAAATATGGCAAAAAGATCATCCACCATGATAAATTAACTTTATTCTCGAGATACAGGGAAGCTTCAGTATACACAAATCAATAAGGTAAGTCAGATAAATGTACTTAAAAACCACAAACCACAAAATCATCTTAATAGATACAGAAAGGCCTTTGACAAAAATCTAACATCCCTTCACAATAAAAGTCCTAATGAGTTTAGGACTAGTGGGAATATAGTTCAGCTTAAGAAAGGCTATGTATGATAATCTCACAGCCAACATCATCCTAAATAGAAAAAAACTGGAAGCAGTTCCACTAAAATCAGAAATAAGACATGGTTGTTCACTCTCCCAATCCTTCTCAATACCATTCTTAAAGCCCTTGCTAGAGTAATAAAAGAAGAGAAGGAAATGAAAGGAAAACAGCAGGTAAAGGAGGAGGAGGAGAAGAGAAACAGAGGAGAAGAAGAAAGGGAGGGGGGAGGGCATGAGAAGGAGAGGGAGAGGGAGAGAGAGGGAGGACATAAAATCACTGCACAAAAATCAGTAGCTTATCTGCACACAAGTAACAAGCAGAATCAGAAGTGGAAGTAGAAGAAAAAAGTCAATATATCACTCTTGGAAGAAGAAGATATGATTTTATATATAAGAATCAAATCAATATTGTTCTTGGAAGAAGATACAATTTTATACCCAAGAGATCCTGAAAATTCATCAAAACATTTTTTGTGATTCTTGGTTTTTAAGTACACTTATCTGATTGACCACATAAAATCATTGCACAAAAATCAGTAGATTGTTTATACACAAGTAACAAGAATGATAAAGAGATCATGGAAAGACTTCTATTCACAATAGTCTCACACAAATACATCTAGTAATAAACAGACCCAGAGGAAAGACCTGTACAAGGAAAACTTTCAATCTCTAAAGAAGGAGAGTAAGGAAGACACTAGGTTTTTATATCCACTCATGCCCGTTGATTGTAGAATTAATATTATAACTATCTTACCTAAATAAATTTATATATTAAACACAATCTCAATCAAAAATCTCATGACAGAAATACAAAGAAATAGAAAGAAATACCAAAATATATGGAACCACAAAAGACCCTGAAAAGCCAAAGCAATCCTGAACAAAAAGAATAAATTTGGAAGGGTTAGCTTACCAAATTTCAAAGCTATATTACGGAGCTATAGTAATAGAACCAGCATGGTACCAGCACAAAAACAGGCATGTAGATAATAGAACAAAACAGAAGTCTACCTACACGTTAGTAAATGTAACCATAGCAATGTGATATTTGACAAAGATGCCAAAAATATACACCAGAGAAAAGACAGCATGTTCAATAATAGTGCTTGGAAAATTGGGTATCCACATATAGAAGAATAAAGTTAGAACCATATCTATCAATTAACATCAAAACCAACTCCAAATAGATTGAAGACCTCAATGAGAGAACTGAAACACTGAAACTACTAGGTAAAAACATAGACAGAGCCCTACAAGATACAACTGTAGGAAAGACCTGTCTGTAGGACGCCATTTGCCTAGGAGTTAAGGCCAACAATTGGCAAGTGGGAACTCATACTAAGAAGCTCCTCAACAACAACAACAACAACAACAACAACAAAAACCAGTTGACTGAATGAAAAGGAAACCAACAGTGGGATGTGCCTCTCTGCACATCCCAAGGACGATTAATATCCAGAATATATAAAGAACTCAGAACACAAAGAATAAAATAACTAATGACTTAATAAATGTGTTTCATGTATGAACAGAGAGGTGTCAAAAGAAAAAAATAAAAATGGCTAAGGAGGGGCTGGAGAGAGTTTCAGTGATGAAGAGCATGTACCGCTGTTTCAAAGCAGCCCAAGTCTGCTTCCCAACACCCACTCTGTAATTCAAGTTCCAAGTGATCCAAAAACCTCTTCCCGACTCTCAGGAAACTGCACTTGCATGTATGTTCTCATAATTGAAAGTCATAAAAATTTAAGAAATTTAAATGGGTAAGAATTATCTTAAAGGTGTCTGACAGCCCCAGCAATTTGGGAAATGCAAATTCAAACTACTTAGAAATTTCAACATACCAATCAGAATGGCTGGGATTAATGGAACAGCTGGCAACACATGGTGTCATGACGTAGTGAAAGGGTACTCTTACTGTTGTGTGACTGAAGGCTGATACAGCTACTATGGAAATTGGTATGAAGAATTCTCAAAAACCTAAAAGTATATCTATAACATGACCTGGGGGCAGAGGTGGGGGGAGATCTACTTTTTCAGAAAATATATTTTAGAATTTATCAGTCACAAATTATGACCCTTCTTGGGAATATGTCAAATTAATGCCAGAACTAAAATGGATTAGCTCTTAGGTCCTGTAGCACCCATATGTTTGTTGTTTCTTTTAGGACTTAAAAAAATAACTCTTATTCTTATTTCTTCTTTTGTACTTTATTCTCTGGTCTTGTAAAATGGTCATATGGCATGAATGTTGTTTTTTTTTTTAAGTGTTACACTATTAGTTTTAGAAATGCATTTCAGTGACAGAAAGTCTTGTAGACTTTCTCATGCTAGTTAGGATCATCATTCCAACATGGTGGGCTAGGGAACTCAGCATATTCTTAGTGGGAGGGTGTCCTAGGGTCAGGATAGGAGGAGTGGGGGTTAAACAGGAAGGCTGCTGGCTATGGGAGCAACAATGGCTGTCTGATGTTAAACTAGGTCAAATCCTATTGCAGCCACAGCCAGGGAATTCAGAATTCTTGCAGGGAAAAAGAAGGTTCATTGATTCTTCAATCTATATTTCAGCAGAAGATGAATTGGCTTGGAATATAGGCCTTAAGGGTATGAAAGATTAGGAGAGGCATTTGTGGAGGAAGTGAGGCTTGTCTTGAAGACGGCCAGAATCAAAAGAGCTACAGTGATATGTGTAGTATTTAGAAGCAAGGAATCAGTGCAGCAAATATAGATTCATGGATACGCTTAGTATAATGGTGAGGAAAGCAGGTATAGTGGAAAGGAAAAAATATTTGTAGGGGTGTTGGGAAATAAGATTGAAATTGTGCTTTGTTTCTTTGGAAGGGAGGCATGATGTCAGAGAATTGCCTGAGGTCAGCCATGGGGAATACTGTCAGAAGTAAAATGTGTGGGAAAATAAAGGCAGGAAGAATGGATGCAGGAGAAGGTGGGCTATGATATAGCCTCTGTTGATCCCATGGGGAGTTCTGAGGCTAGAACACAGCTCTCTGGTGCTGTTTCATATCAGTATATATTGTGTGGCTTGCCCTGAGATGGTAAGGCTTTAGCAAGGAATTCTCTTCTGCTAATAGCATCTATCTAGAGAGGAGACTCAGCAAGGATTAGCCCCCCAATTCTCAGAATGGGGAATAAATGCTTGATCCTTTATGGACTTGATGGATACCATAAGAGGTGGGCACTACTGTCCATACTTGGGTAGTTAGGATAACCTTAGACAGTAAAGAAGCTGAAAACAGGTTAGGACTGGGGTGATGAATGTAACATCAAACAGTTAGTGGTAGGGACACAGCTCAGTTGTAGACAGCTTGCCTATCATGTGCAAGGCTCACAGTGCAGTCATTAGCACTGGAAAAGCAGCAGGCCTTTTAAAATTAAAGATCAACTCAGCAGTACTGACCTTTTCTTCTGCCTCAGGCTCCAGCATGACTGGTGAGGAAAGCACCTGAAAATCTTGGCATTTATCATGTAGGAGATAGGAAACCCCCTGAAGCTTTCTTTTAATCACTTAACCTCAGCAGCAATACAATTATAATGGTAGGTCAGTACGTGTTCATTACAAGAAATTCTGTAGTCAGAATCTGACACATCCATTACTGTTTGCAAAGTAAACAACAATTAATGCTGACCTAACTTACATGGGAAACACAAGACCTACTCGGAATTTAACACGTGTCTTAGTGGTTCATGGAGTATCTTCGTGGTTCAGTTTTTCCTTCTCTGAGTTGGGTTCCTTCATCTACTGACTTAGCTCGTGGTAAGTCATGGCAGATCATTCCTAAATCCCTGTCAGCCAACCATGTCTAGAGGAAATAAATGCTTTCTCTTTTTCTGAAGATCCACCAACATAGTCATATGGTTAGACTAGAAAGGTAAATGAGTATACTGACTGTCTGAGGTACACAGACCATACCCCTCAGGGAGAGGCCATTCAACGCATCTAAACAGGACAACTGAGTATTCTTGCTAAAGCTGATAGAGTGAGTCTCAGAAAGCGCAGTAACATTCATTTCTCTGTTTCTGTCTGCCGTGTGCCCATACAAATGTATAATTATAATGTCATAGTTGAGTAATACTATATAGCACTTATATTTTTAAAATATACAATTACTCCATGACTACTGTCAATAACAAATTCCATATATGAATCTCCATTTGTTTATTGCTACTCCTTTTCTCCAGAAAAAGATCCTTTTCTCCCAGAGGATATCCACTGGTAGGTTCTTTTAAACATTTCTCTACAATAGATGATTTGCTACATGTAAATACATATTTTTTTTGTTTAACAACTGCATGGTGTCCCTGCTTTCATAGACATAGCTGATGTAAACTTACCTAACAAATGGATTTTTGGTTTCCAAATTTTAATACTACAAACCAGGCTGAGTGACAAATCTTTATATAATTTTTTTAAGTAAAAGGAGGTTAATATGAATCAAAGAAATCTAAAACTTAAGAATTAATCTAGACAGATGCATTTATTTCAGTAAAGACCTTAATTATATTGTTCTCCCAAATAGGTTAAAATGGTAAGTATTGCATATGTTACATTTTCAAATTTCATATAAAATGATTATGGCTATTTTTATTAAAATCATTAACTTATTTGCTTAGTGTGACAATAGAGTCATAATGCTATGTCATTATTGCATTTTTACCATACTTTATGTTTAGAATAAAACACCAATTTGTTTTTTTAATGCTTTCAGAATTTGCTTTGTAACTCTAGATCGTTTACCGTTACCCCTGATTTTTGGACCAATTTGCAGAATACCAAAAAAGACCCCCTTTAGATGGCAATGCTTTTAAAATCGATTTGAAAAAATATGCCATTCAGTTGTCTTTTCTTGTCTGTTAACAGAACTGTTCTCCCTCTTCAGAGACCCTGCGGGTTGCTTACCGTATTTAGTCACAATTAAATTATTGTCCTTTCTGGTTTAAACTAGCTTATTTTCTTATTAAATTTTCTAATTGATCTTGCTAATAAAATTGTCCAATTGATTTCTACTTTCTGATGTTGCTAAAACCCTCTTATGATATAAGGCACCATGAAGTTCTTCATTGACTTTTCATTAGGAACTGATATTCATCAATCTTCCTGGATATTCTTAGCCCTATAGAGACAAAGACTCCTCTCACAGTACTTGTGCTGCCTGTTGCCAAGCACTTGTTGCTTAGTGCAAGGGGGGGATCAAGTATATTGTAGGGAAGGCTTTCTTCCCTGAATCTGCACTGAGTCACACCCACCAAGTGGTCTCTTACTTGCTGTGGCCCCATTTGTTCCTTTCATATTACCAACTCTGGAGGTAGATATCTTTTGGAATCTCTTCCAATGTTTTGTTGTTGTTGTTGTTGTTGGATTTTTGGTTTTTGCAGTATTACCTCTTAATGTGTTTTAGACAGTGATTAAAATGATTTTAACTTTTCCTTTTACACTTATACTTTTTTGTCTACCAAAGGTTTTGCTCATCTATTAGCACAATAAATCATATGGATATATGTATGTGTACATGTACATATTTGTATATTTACATATATATATGTATATATACACATACATATACAAGGCTTACAAAAGAGTGTAAACATATTCACACTAAACCAAAGAAAAGAAAAAAAATTAATAATGTCCTCTCTAGATAGCAGCTTTGAAACAATGTTCTTAAAAGAATACTTTTCATGTTGTAACATGAAAAGCAAGGTACTTATAAATAAATCACAGAAGAAATATGCAAGAGCTTTACAGAGAGAAATTCCCCAAAGGATAGACAAGGAGACACAAACAGGGTAAGTTCTATTATGCCTGTGGATACGAAGGTGTTATTAAAGTATACAAATCATAGTGAGTTAAACTATATACATAACATTTTCCATTAAAATTTCAATAATACTTGAAAATTCACCTTGTAAAAGAACCAGCCTTCTGGGAGCTGGAGAGATAGCTCCATGGTCTGCCCTTTCTGATGAGTGGGATTTCGTTAACAGTACCCACACAGTGGCTCAAAACTGTCCAATTCCAGTTCCAGGAGTCCAATGCCCTCTCTGACCTATGAGCCACTGCATGTATATGGTGCACAGACATAACATGTAAGCAAAATACTCATACACGTACAATAATATTACTAAATCTACAACAAATAAAAACAGCCTTCAAAACATCAAGGAAAGAGAGAGAAGTTAATGGGGGAGCCCATAAATGGCAACTCTCTCCTCCTGCTGGGAGCATTAGTTCCTAAAGGCTTCTATTCCACACAAGTATGTTTCCCTTAAGCACTTGTTAGCCTCCCGCCTAGCACAGTTTTGGATTCAACAAATATTGAGGAGAAATAATACATGTGATTTGAAATTTTGTCTCTTCCTCCTTACATGACTATAAAAAGTACTTGGCTCCTTAACCCCCTGTCAGTGGCTCCAACTAGGGACAGCCTTAACCCCCTGTCAGTGGCTCCTACTAGGGACAGCCTTAACCCCCTGTCAGTGGCTCCTACTAGAGACAGCCTCATAGTCTTGTCTAGTAGCCACATCGCCCCTTCAGTTCACGTCTGAAACAGTCTCTTCTTCTGGACTATTAGTCCCTAGTGTTTCCCCTGCTAGCAAAACCATGGCATTTTAGCGCTCTTACACTAAAGTGAAATGTCTCGTGGTAACTTACGCAACAGAAATGTCATGGAACTTGTTTTTCTTGCATTTTTACAAACCACAGAGGCACCGTGTGATGGTTAGTCATAATCATCAGCTTGATTGGTTTGAGAGGTAACTAGAAGTGTTCCTATGGGTGTGTTTATGAGAAAGTTTCCAAGTTGGAAATGTGCTGCGGCTCTGATGGAGTAGAAGATGAGAAGAACAGCTAGTGGGAAAGCATAGTCTCTGCTTCCTGGCTAACACAATATGAAATTCTCTCCTCTGCTACACTCACCCTACTGCAGTGGGCCAATACCCATGAGACTGTGTGCCCAAATAATTCTTCGCCACTCCATGTTTTTACAGGTAACTAACAGTGAGCTAACAGATGGATGAGTATGCGATCGATTTATTTATCCCATATACCTCTACACTGAACAAAATATGGTTTTTCTGCAACAATAATCTCTTTTTACAGTGATTCAGTATCTTTGTTGCTCACTCTGCTAAATTTTGACTCTACTTCTTAACCTCTCATGATGTCTTTATATAAACAAAAGCTTTTTGTATCCGTTAAGGACACATGCTTTCTAAAATAAGTATCTCTTAGAGTTAATAATTTCACTCACCACTATTACTGTGAATCCTTACAAGACTGTTCTTTGACTTTCTCCACCTAGTTTTATAGGTTCAAGTACCTTTCTCTCTCTTTATTCCAGCAATGCTGAAAGCATCTAGAACATGTCTTAACCAAAAGACAAGCCATGCAGATTCCCTTGATTTTATTCACTGCTGACCTGGTTGCTGGTCACATCACCGCATTTTAAATTGATGAGGATGGCATATGATTAGGTTTCTATGCTGAGCAGGAATTTGTTTCATGTATCTTGGCTGTACTGAGGTGAGAACTCCCCTTGCTGATGATTCTTGGCTGTGTGGCACTTGGAACAGGTAAGACAAGAGTGATGTGTTAATTATAGGCACGGACCATGGCAGGGGTTTGTCCTGCCAGAGAATTTCCATGCTAAACCAGAGTGCTTCACTACAGGCTCTACTCAAATTGTATAGAGCCATGGCTACAGTAGCCTGACACTCTCCAGGTTTCCTCTGGTGACAATCTGAATGGCTATAAAAAGAGAGCCGAGAGGAGAAATGACACGCAACTGAGGGCAGACTGACCATACTTAAAAATTGTTTTCTGTAGTTGAGCCTCTGAGAAGGAGTAGTAGAGGGTCACAATGATTTCTGGGGAGCATCATGTATCGGGGTCCATATGTTTTTAATCAAATGAGTGACAATTATAAGAACACGTTTTATCTGGTTTTACCAGCTTTTCCCCTCGTTTTTATTAAAATAAATTGTAGTGTGTATATTTGTTGTATATAGCATGATGCTATAGGGTACATATAAATTGTAAAATGGTTCCTAAAGTAGAAAAATTAATACACTCATCATCTCACTTGTTAATAATTTGTATATAACAGCAGAAGCCAGAGACTGCTTTAATACCACAAAACTCTAAGACTACAACTTTAATAAACTATCATCTGTATGTCTTATATATTTTTCTGGATTCATTCATCTTACATGCCTACTACTTTATTATAATCACTTTTATAGCTGATATAAGTTATTTTATGGTTGCTTGCATGTGTTCATGCATGTACAGGCATACATACATATGTGCATGGATGTTTGTGCATCTGTGCGTATGTGTGTAACTTATCCCATATGTTCAATTTATGTAATTATCACCAAGATCAAGATACAAAACAGTCAGATTACCTCAATGCTATCTATTTGTGCCCCACCCTGACAGCTAAAAATGTGTTTTTAATTTATATTTTTTGGTCATTTTTGAGAATGTTATATAATTGGGATAGTAAGTATGTAACTTGAGAACTGTCTATGTGGCTGCACATATGCTGTCTTTCTTTTTGTTGTTGAATAACATTCTGTTGGGTGGATGTACAAGAATTTGTGTAACTACACATGTGGAGAGAGTTTCAATATTTCCAGTTTTTGCTATTACAGATAAAACTGGTAGACATCACCACAACTAGATTTAGGGGTATTAAAGTTTTCAGTTCTTCTGGATAAATGCCCTGCATGTGGCTCCTGAGTCATAGAGGAACCGTATGTCAATTTTACATGATAGTGGCTGTCACCATTGTATATTCTAACCAACAATGGAGGAGAATTCCATTTTCTCGATCATCAGTATATTGAATTACTCTACAATGTTAAAGTGAATCTATACATATATAATTCTTTCTTATTAAAATATTTAAAAATTGATAGGAAGACTTGGGGAATCATTAGCAATGGTTGTTATACTGAGAACAAGGTGGAAGAATGGGCATTTTGTGTGGGACCATGAACGGTAGCTTTGTTCCATTTTGAGCTAAGGCTCAAAACCCTAGAGACCTTGAAGGGATCATAGGCATTTGCCTGTTCCCAGGCACCAGTCCCCTGTCACTAGCCCTAGCCCCCCATAGCTTTGTGGCCGTCAGTCATGTAAGAGCAATGCCCCAAGCCCCTCCACATGTAGAGGATGTAACCTGTGGTCATATAGGCTCAAGACAGGTATTCATTTTAATGAGGTATCTAAAGGCCTGGAGGACATAGCAATAAGCTTTCCGTCCCAGACACTCCTCCCTGTAAAAGGTATTTAACCTCAGGCCCACCCTGAGAAGTGGGGAATGGTTTTACTCATCCACCTTCTGCCATGACAATAAATGTCTTAAAACCATGGACTGCCTCTTTTCATTGGGATCCACCGTGGGGAGTCATGGAGAAGGCCTTCACCTATAGAGCCTCTGTCTAATCTCCCATAGAAGGCCTCTCTGCACTCCCAGCCATGGCCACCACTAAGCTCAAGCCAACCACTATCAAGCCAAGGACTCCCTGCAGGACCAGCCAGAGCTCTCTCCTTTTTGCCCCAGCCCTAGAACTAGATCTAGCCTGCAGGCCCCCACTCCTTTCTCAGCTCTTCCGCAGCATCCAGCAGTACCTGGACATCCGAGAGCCTGAGAACCAGACTACCCCAGCCTCATCACAGACCCAGGATGCCCGAACCATCTCCAGCTGTCCCATACCTCAGACTGTGCTTTCCCCACCCCTGGAACAGTGTCCCAGGCTTCCATACAACCCAACACCCTCCCTGTGACAACATAGGGTAACCGGGGTCAAAACTCCCGTGTTCTACCTCCCTCAGTGGCTGTGACCTATGGTGGAGCAGACACAGGACCCAATAACCCTACAATTTTGTTTGGTACTTCCTGCTTTGGATTTTCCTGTGTATGTATATTAGTTATCTTTAGAATCTGAACAAGAGTTATAGACCTTTGCTTTTTGCACTTATCTTTATATTTTTGTTTTACAATCCAAGTAAATGTTTAACAACATTTCATTTGATATTGCCACCAAAATTAACATCAGGCAAAGTATGTTAGCATTGTAGTTCCCTGTCTTGAAGCTTGTTTGCTCCAAATGAATCTAACTATTCCCTGGTGTTTACAAATTTTCCAGATAGCATCCTGTCCTAGACATGACTACTTGTTGTCTCACGAAGCCATGAAAAACACCGTATAATTTCCTGTTAAATGCCATGCTTCATGTCGTTTTGAAATTTAACTGCTTGTCTAGTATACAACCAAAAGCAAATGCAGGCGCTCACCTCCCAGGTTGATTTCCTTAGATGCACCTGAACACATCCTACCACAATCCTATCTTTAACTTTCAGTTTTTATATTTTTTATATATTTTTAAAATTATATATATGTATATGGCTGTACCTGGCAAGAATATTGTGTGTTGGCTGGGCACAATCAATCATTTCAGCCACCTTCAAAGCCATTACCTTTTGCTTTGGGTGGGGTGTTGATGGAGTAACAGTGGCTCTTTGTATCCATATACCGATGCTCTCAGCTAAGACCAATGTGAATGCACCTGAGAGTAATAAGTGAGTTGGCATTAATATTCTTGTGTCACTGTCTGAGTATGTTTCAAAGGTGTGGCCTTGTTAGAGGAAACATATCATTGGGGGCAATCTTAGAGATTTAAGCACCATTCCCAGGGTGCTCTGAGCATGGTGCTCGTGATCAAGATGTGAGCACTCAGCTGATGCTACACCAGCCTTGCTTGGTTGCTGCCATGCCACCCAGCCATCACAGATCCTTATCTTACTAATACCGTAAGCCAAATAAATCCTTCCTTTTATTAAAATAATAATACTCTTTGCAACAAAGGATTTCAAAAGCGTCTTACTAGGAGTTAGAGTGATGGCTCAGCAGTTAAGAGCATTAACTGTTCTTCTAGAGTTTCTGGGTTAGATTCCCAGCACCCAAATGGCAGCTCACAACCATCTATAACTCCATTTCTAGGGTATCTGATGGACTCCTCTGGCCTTCTTGGACAACAGGCACCCATATGGTGCATAAACATATGTGCAGGCAAAATACCATACACAAAAATTTAAAATAAGTCTTTTTTTTAAAAAAAGCCTTGGATGGGAGAGGTGTATGCAGACAAAGTATTAAATTTCTGCAGATTAATGTCCCAGTAAATATTATCTGTAAAAACAGTCAGAGTACGATGGAAGCAAAGTTAGTGAAACACAGCAACCACCATCTCTATCTAAGAGAAAGCTTGGCGTCTGTTAGTTGATAGGTAGAACAGTGACCCAGGTCTTGTCTCTGTCTACAAGTTAAGTAGTGATGGGCGTTATTTCAACTTACCTGTGGTTTCAGAATAAACTTGATTGAGGTTAGTATTCCACAGGATTGTTAATGAATAATAAAAATGACACTGCCTGGTTATGGTACCAGATCAACTTCTGAGCATCATTAGGTGATCTTTCTTCCACACTTCCTTCCATGAGTATGAAAGATAGCTGGCATTCTGTCATTGATTGATGTGATAGACCACAGGGTGACATTTGCTCAGAAAGCTTTTAAATATATTTCATTTACACGCCATAACTTTCGGACCTGTTTTTCAAATATGTTGCCATTATTCCAAGGTTAAATGTTAACATAAATTTCCCATCATCCTCCAAGCTAGTCTCCAGAGCTTGTCCTATCAAACCTTTTGCCTCCAGGCTACGCTGCCTATAATGATCATGAAACATTGATGTATTTTCTGCTTTTAATGATCTAACTGAAAGGAAGAACACTCAATGGTACCCTCAGAAGTCCACAGCCTTCACTCTGACCCTTTAGAAATGCACTCTGCTCAGTCCCCCATAGAGGTGCTTCTTGTATAATTTAGCTCATTTTCTGACGTAGACTTTACAAACATGGACTCCAAAACAGAAAGCTTTACATGGAATCTGGCCAGTGACCTGTTTTATTTGTATGTGTACTGTATTTAAAAGAGAATTTTTTATATAGAATTCAGCCTTGCACATCTATTAAAGAGCAGACTATTTGGGAGTGCTGGGAGCAGACTGGAGCTGAATAATAACTATTGCTTTAGGTCATCCAAAGTCTTCAGTAGTTCCCGCCTCAGACTCTTGCATTATACCCCTTGCCACTCGTTAACATTTCTACCAGGCCAGGCCATCATACTAATCTGTCACAGGTTCTCTTTCTCTTTGGCTTTGTACAATTTAAAATCAGGATTAGGAATCTAATGAAACATAGAGTAGTGTATGCAGTATTACTCAGTAAACACCATAGTGCTACTTTGAGGGTTAATTGTACTTGAAAATGTAGAAAAACACATCCTTTATTTATATGAAATCCAATATTAATATATTACAACTTCAAGCTATACCCTAGCTCAGCCCATGAAGTGGAAGTTGAGGAAAGCTGTACAGTTTCTCTTGTTGTCAGGGTTACAACAAGAGAACTTTGGTTCACTTTGGTGGCAGAGTAAGAGAACAATGGGAACAAAATGATCATCTTGGGTTCTTTTTCTATCTTTATATACTTCCAGAGTGTCACACGGTTCCTGATATGAAGGGAATTTAGTTGTTTGCTATTCTTTTTGTTTTTATTGAGAAGATAGGATGATGAATAAATCACGTCTAGACAAAAACAGCATTCAGATCCCCACTTTAATCCATTTGATGTGTATATCACCTAACACCATGTCCAAAATGGGATGCGATAGCTATTGTCTTGATAATTGTATTTGTTAATTTATCAGATAGTAAAAACGTTCTCAAAGGAATTCAAGTCTCCTGTGAGGTAGCAAGATTCAGTAGTTTTATTGTTGAACTATCAGATAAATTGCCTCAAATAAGACAAATGAAAGTCGCTGGTTGCATCAAGGACATGATCCGGTTTTATATACTAGCATCTTTGAATAGTTACAACCTTGAGAGTGAAAATCTGAACATTACAATTGCAGTAGTATTAAAAAGAACTCCCACAATGGTGTTATTCTGATTTAATAAGTGGAAGCTGCAATGTTCTTGTAGAAGGTTCACTTGTTGTAGCAGAATAGGAAGGCTACTTACAGACCGAGCTTCACGGCTCTGACTTAAGCATGGACTTGCTTGTCTCATTCACTAGTTGAAAACTGAAAGCTCTTCTGTTGGTAATTATATAAGAATACTTCTAGTTTTCATATCTATAGTTTATTGGAATGGGTAAAATGTTTGTGAAAGGATATCACAGTAGAAGGCATTTGATATGTCATAATAATTTATAGGAGCTGGAGTTGGATTTGTGGAGTGTTCAGCTGATTTCAGAGTAACAAACATGAGTCACAATTGAAAAGCCTATTTCTTAGAAAATCTCAAATAGCAAGTGGTTTCTTTTACCTGTATGTGATGAATTATGTGTATTGACTCCTGTGTATTACACCATTCTTGCATCTCTGAAATAAAGTTAAGTTGATCATGCTAAATCATCTTTCAGGTATATTGTTGAATATGACTTGCAAATATTTTATTGGGGATTGTGCAACCGTGTTCATCAGAGAGACTGGTTATTAACTTCATATTTGGTTGTCTCTTTATCTTATGTGATGACCTGAGCAATACTGCATTGTATCAAGACTTCGAGAACTGTTGCTGTTCTTCTTTGAAGGTCTTCTAGAATTTATTCATGAATTCATTTGGACCTGGAGTATTATTATTATTATTATTATTATTGAGATCTGCTTAAGGTGTTTATGTCCTTCTGGTTGAGTTTTGGTAGGTGGAAACATATCCATTTCCTTTAGACAAAGTTCAGAATACACAAGATGGATGTTCAAAGACTCCATATCTTCTAACTTAGTCTAGTATAACTCTTAAATATTTCTTAAAATTCTTTTTTCATTAACTTATTTATTCACTTTACATTCCAATTGTAGCCTGCCATAATTCTTAACTTTCATTAGCATATGTTGTTACTTTGTTACTGTTCTCTAGTTTTTAAATTTTGAAATATATCTCTACTTGTTTTTTGTAGTTTGGCTAAAGATTTTTCAGAATTTTTAAAGAAGAATTTTTTTATTTTATTGATTTTTCATTTCTATTTTATTAATTTTGACACTAATTTTAATGATTTATTCCTGTCTTCTGCTTTAGGGTTTAGATTCTTGTTTGCTGAGACTAAAAGGTGCATTGTTCATTGATTGATAGACCACTTTGACTTTTTTAATGTAGGCAGTTGTTCTGTTTTTCTTCCCACTTGTTTCTAGTATTATTCCATTTGCAATCAGGTAGCATATAAAACAAATACTAATTACCATGTGTTTTGATAATATTTGCTTTGTGTTCTATTTTTAGAGATATTTTCATAGGTTGCTGAGAAGAATATTTATTTGAATAGATTGTTTGTAAATAACTATTATGTCCACTTGATCTGTGATACCATCTAACTCATAATTTCTCTATTTAACTTTTTTTCAGATGACTCATTGGTAAAAGTGAGTAAGGAGTTGAAATTTCCCCATTATTATATTTTGAGTTCTCTTTATATGTTTTACCATTTGCTTTATGAAATTGGACACACTTCTGATCAGTATATGGATGAAAAAAATTTTCCCCTGGATGTATTGTTCCTTTCAGTATGAAATGACCTTCATATGACATGTGAAGGTTCTTTTCTGTCATATCAGTTTGGTATTTGAAATGTCTTCTATGCCATGATTAACATTCCTTTCACTAGGTTTTGAGAATATTTCTGCTATGATTTTATTAGAAAATATTTTTTATGATGTTAGCAAAAGTTATTACTCTATGTTCATGATTCTTTTCATAGAGTTCCCTAGGAATGGTGATAGTACTGTATGCTAGTATATTAGTTACTGTGGCTATGAGTGGAGACGAATAAAAGATGAGAAAGTCTAGAGTCAGTATTGGGTTGATAGAGGCAAAGAAGGGGAGAAAGCAGGGAATAGTAGGGACAGGAGGGAGCTTAATGGTCAGTTTTCGTGGATGTAGGAGACAGGAAGAGGGAATTAGACTGAGACAATCCCTGGATGCTGAGATACAGAGGACCTGCACATCAGGACAGCTTACGCGAATGCCTCTGAGAAAGAATAATAAAAGTAAAGAACAGGGAAAGAAGATGAGAAGAGAAAAATGACAAGAAAGAGAATCAGGACAGAGGTGGCCTATGTAATTGACACTAAATATTCAAAAAAGGAGGCATGGATACAGCTTATAACTTTCTCAGTTTTCTTTCCCAGAATGCCAGGTGCCTATTCAAAGTGATTTTTGTGAGATGATGTCACAGATGGGCATCATATCTGCGGGTGGTTCTTTAGAGTCTGGTTGTAAGTTGTGCTCTTGTCTCTTGCCTCTTGGTGAGGTCCTAACAGTAAATAGTCTTTCACAGGTCAGATTGAAGATACTGATCACATCTCTAAGTGGTCCTTCATGTATCCAGTTGTAAATGCTTGTTGTAATCTAAGGAAGCCTTTTCTGATGTTCTATGACCTGATAAAGATTCTAGATCTAACTATGTTTTTACATTACATCTTGAAAATTCTTTCCCCCAGTTTAGCAGTATTGTAAAGGCTAGATTTCAGGATATGTAATCCTACGGAAATTGCTTCCATTTACCCAAGCCACTGACTCAGTAGGAATCTTTTGAAGTTGTGTCATGAAGCTGTAAGATCTAGTGCTGAGAAGAGAGAGTTTTCCTGATGTCTCTCCAGTCTCACACACCTTGTATTTAACTCTCCTCTCATTTACTCTTCTTTAGAAGTTTGCTACTCAAAAAACAGTGCAGATTTTCTGAGCCACTTCATCATAAGGCATGATCCAATTGCTTACATCAGATTGGCTTGTGAGCATGTCTGTGGGGGATTATCTTGACTATTAATTGATATAGGAGTGCCCAGTCCACTGTGGGTGGTACCATCCCTAGACAGGTGGTCCTGAGTTTATAAGGAAGCTAGCTAATTATGAGCCAGTGAGCAAGCCAGTGAACAAACAGCATTCCTCTACAATTTCTGCTTCAGGTTCCTGCTTGAGTTCCTGCCATGGCTTCCCTCAATGATGGAGAAAATTCTTTTCTCCCTTAAATTGCTTTTGATCAAAGTATTTTATCACATCCACAAAAGGAAGCTACAGCATCAGTCTCCCTTTTGTATTCTCTCTGATGTGATTTACACACGCTTTTCTCTTTCACCACTATTCATTTCTTAGACTATCTTATTAGGAGTCCAGTGGTCACAGCATTTGCTCTAAATCTCCTATAACAATCTTACATTAACTTGGTACATTTGTTGTTATGGATGATTTGATATTGATATATCATTTCTAAATACATACATGTAAAAAATTATCTTCTTTTCCCAAATCTCCTTCCCGTGTCCCTGAATCCCATCTAGAATTCCTGGTTATAACAGCTTACCATGATTTTTTTCTTGTGTTCCTGTTGACACATTTTTTTTCATTGAATTTTAAGTTACATTTTCCCAATTGTGTCTTTGTATATGTCTGCATCTCTTCTTTGCTGAAATATTTGTTCAAACTTTGTACCACTTGGTGGATTTTTTTCCAATCATTGATTTCTATGTATCTGTTTCTAGATACATCTCATTTACTAGATACATTCTTCCCAAAAGTTTTGTTCTCCCAGTCTATGCCTTGTATTTTTAATTTCTTAAGTTTATTTTGAAGAACCAAAAGGTATAATTTTGATGATACTCAATTTATTAATCTTCATGATACTCACTCTTTTGTGAATTTCTGAGAATCTTTTCCTAACTAAATAAAAACATTTTTATAAGTCATTTTATTTATCTAAATTCCCGTCTTTGCTCCCCCTTTCCCCCAAAGTTCCTCATCCCATTCCTCTTCCCCTTTGCCTTCAAGAGGGTACTTCCCCCACCAGACCTCCCCCTTCCCTGGGGCCTCAAGTCTCTGGAGGATTAAGCTCATCTTCTCTCACTGTGGCCAGATCAGGCAGTCCTCGGCTATATATGTGCCAGGCTTCTGGTTGGTGGCTCAGTCTCTGAGACTCTCTGGGGTCTGGGTTAATTGAGTCTGCTGGTCTTCCTATGGGGTTGCTCTCCCTTTCAGATTCTTCAATCCTTCCCCTAATTCAACCTTACAGGTCCCGGACTTCAGTTCAATGGTTGAGTGTATCTGCCTATGTCTGTCTTAGTCAGCTGCTGGTAGGGCCTCTCAGAGGATAGCCATGCCAGGCACCTGTATGTAAGCATATAATAGCATAGTTCCTCATTTTATTTTTAAGTCATTTGCTGTTAAAGCTCTGACTCTGGGATTATAAATTGCGGTTATCTATCCTTCTAATGAACAAGGATAGGGACATAGTCTCAGTACATCCCTACCTCTGCCACATTAGAAATATGTCTTCCCTATTTGTACAATAACTATGATGGAAAGAAGAGACAGCTGGGGAGATAGAAGCTATGCATATGCATCACAACTTTGATCATGCTGTGGGGGTCCTGCAAGTTGAGAAGAATGTCTATGCATGCTGCAAGGCTGGCTCTACAGGTCCCACTAGTACCAGGACTCTGGAGAAGTTCTAGTTGCGGGAAGAGAGAGAGAGAGAGAAAGAGAGAGAGAGAGAGAGAGAGAGAGAGAGAGAGAGAGAGAGAGAGAGAGAGAGATCTAGGAAGGAAAAGACATCAGGCCTGAGGAGATGGCCAAACGGAGTTACTTTGGATAATCAATGAGAACCACTTGAAATCTGATAACCTCTGTTATAAATTACCTTTTTATATTTAGGACTTTGAGAATTTATTGACTATAATTTACATAGTTGATTTGAATTTTATGCAAATATATTTCAGTCTAATTTTACACCCATACCAAGTTAAAGATAGTATATGTTGCAAATTATTGGTGCCTCAATACCTTTTCTCTCAAATTTATCTGTGTTTAGGCCTTTTCACTGATCCTAAAAGCTTTTCCTATGCTTCCTTTTGCCATTACATTTTATACATATAAAATTTATATATTTATATTAATATGTTATATCAATAATATCACAGTGCTATGTATATTATATATTATGTAATATTTTATTTTATATTAAATATACACAGTATACATTTATATAATATATATTTATATAATACAATATGTTATACCATTTATGTATGATATATGTACTATATATAAAATTATTGTGTGTCAGTCATAGTTGCTTGGTTCCTATTAGCTGGCTATGGTGTATCTTCCTTCCTGTGTAGAGCCTCAGCAACCCCCCCAAAACCCTACCAAAGTGACTTGGCAAGTACTCTCAGCCACCAGAGATGTAGCTTAGTCCACTACAGTGGAACACCTGCCTTATATCTACTGACTGAACCTTGTCTTTGATCTCTGTAAGTTAGCAGTGGGCCTTGACTCCTGAGATATCCCCACCCCAGAGACACAGGGGCAGGGATTAAAGGACTTCTGAAAATAAACCATGTCCCAGAAGTGGCCTTGGAGGATGGGGCTTAGGATACAGACACCTGAAGTTGACGAGTATCCTGCAAGGAACCCCCATATATGTTTGTCCCCAAGATGAGAGAAACAGGCAACAAGCCCATCAGTCAGGGGGCACTTTTTCTGTGCTACCTGGGTGTGTGGAACATTGGGAAGCACATACTGGAGACCACTGGTGGGGGAGGGCAGTTAAGGATCCAATGGCAAATGTACGGGAGGAACTAGCCAAGAGAAAGAGAGGGAGCAAGCCCAAGGATGATTTGAGCTTTAGTTTAACAACTCCCCTTGGCTTAATACCCTGATTTATACATTGTTAGGACACCTGATAGTTTTGTTCCTGCTTCTGACTTTTGGCCCCTGTCTTTTGAACCACTTGGTCACTTTTGTTAAGGAATGCATGGGTACAGCACAGCTGTACCTTAAAACAAAAATACAAAGAACTAGATACAGGAGACCAGGAGTATGAGCTATCAGAATACCAACAATCATCTCAGGATTGAAGCATGCATAAGTAGGAGGGAATGAAGAGGTCAGCTCAGAGTCTTTGGAAAACTCCACCCCCTCCCTTCCTGGGAGAGAGAGATCATAGAACAGGATGGACTGACCTTTGGCCACCTACAGACAAAGTCATTTGTTGAGGGCCATTGGCCACAGTTGACCGGGTTCACCTGAAAGAGAGGCTGGGAAGGGACAGGAGGGCGGGAAGAGATGAAGCCAGGACAAAGGTTTCTGATCAAGGCTCAATGCTTTAATGTTCAGCTTCTAATTTAAAGGGGATAACCCACCCCCACCCCCAAAGTTCCTTCTTGCTTCAGCTGGGGGGTGAGCGCTGGGGATGAGCGGAAAGCATCCTGCTGGAGGTGAGAGGTATCCATAGGTAATTGCATGCGGCCAGAGATGTCGCAAAGCAAGCTCAGCAGGCAGTCTATTCTTCTCAGCTAGTGTACCAGGCTACAGGCAGCCAGAAAGGCAACAAGGCCAAAACAAGCACTGTCTCTGTCAAGGACAGGAAATGCCTCCAGGCCATACCTCCGGAGGAGTCCTATTGTTTGGTCTATTGTGGTAAACAAGGTCTCCTCTCTTAGGCCTGCTCAAGGCTGGGGGAAGGGCACACTCATTCTCTAAGGACCAATCAGTTTAAAAGTCACATTGCTCTGCAAATCACATTGTGCCTAATGGCTGCTGTTCTGAAAACTGTACAAAAATTCACCTACTAGGCTGTGCATTGTCACCGCCTCTCCTTTGGGTGCAGGACAACTCCAACTTGTTGGAAGAATAAATTCCTCTTGCTTTTGCATCTATCCCTGGCTCAGCGTTTTCCACTCAGCAAATCACCGGTAAGCTAAGGCTTGTCAGGGTTTTACAAAGGAATTAAACCAAGTTCCTCTGAAAGAGGAGCCAGTACTCTTAACCACTGAACAGCATCTCTAGCTCCTAAACAACAGATTATTTTAGTAGGCCCACAATGCACTTTTATTGTGGTAGTTTCAATAAGAATAGTCCCCATGGGTTCATATTTGTGAATGCTTGGTCATCAGGGAGTGGCACTGTATACAAAGATTAGGAACTATGGCCTTAGTAGAGGAAAGATGTCACTGCGGATGGGCCTTGATGTTTCAAACGCACAAACTAGGCCCAGTGTCTCTCTTCCTGCTGCCTGCTGATTTAGACGGAGAACTCTCAGCTACCATGTCTGTCTGCATGCTGCCATGCTCCCCACTATGAGGATAATGGACTAAACCTCTGAAACTGTAAGCCTGACCCGATTAAATATTTTCTTCTAAAACAGTTGCTATGGTCATGGTTTCTCTTCACGACAATATAAAACTAAGCAAGACATTTATCTAAAATTCAGGTTGTCACTGTTACTTGTATTTTGCCTGGCAACTTGAGTCTGATTTTCTTGTTATGACCCAAATTGTCTTTATCAATATAAATACATATCCTGGTAACATATTTGAGTTACAGACTTTTAGAGTCAATAGAGACTTTGACATAAAATATTTGAATGATTTTGTTCTGTGGTTTGGGAATCTTAGATTCAAAGAGATTGTAGGAGTTGTCACTCTCTCATAGACTGTTCTATGCAGAGATGGAGCTAAAACATGGTTTTCTGAACTAGATGAACTTGATGTTCTTTCTTTCCCTAAAGTCTATTTTTCCTAATAAAAGTTAACTTCCAGTTGTTCTCCAGTGAGAAATCTGAGTCAAGTTTATCATTTTTAAAGGTAGACTTACCTGTTTTCTAAAACCTAATTGCATAAAAACGTACTGCATAAAATATAAAAACATACACACACAGGACCAAAGTGTAAACTTCAAACTATGTTGTACATGCAAGAAACATTGGTAACTTTGGGCTATTCTACATCTACTCCGCCAGTAAAAATTACCACCCCAAAATTCTTTGAGTGAATGACTTTTTTACTCTATCCTAATTTGCCTCTATGTTGTTGTGATAAAACATTGACCAAAACAACTTAGGGAAAGAAATGGTGTATTTAGTTTACAGTTCACTATAACATACTAATATGAGTGCAGGAAGCTTTCTGAGCTAAAGAGTAGACATGTGACTATTCTGAGCTAGGTAATAGTTTTCTTTTTTTTTTATTTTTTTTAAATTATTTTTTTGAACATGAGATGCTTTTTTATAGCATGTTTTACAAGGGGAGGGGGTAAGAGGGGCCAGGTGGTGGAAAAGTACAGATTCTTCTTGGCCTCTGCCTTGAAACATGTCATGGTCTATACGGTACACTGCCTTGAATTATGATCTACCTGCTATTCTTCAGAAGATATGGTACATTGCTTGAGTTAAGGTCTCCCTGCTATTCTTCAGAAGATGTGGTACACTGCTTTGAGTCTATCTGCAGTTGCCAAGTAGGATCTTGCAGTTGCCAAGCTTCAGGGGACATTGTGCAGGTGGGGAAAGGTAGGGGGTGAAGGTAAGGGCGAGGGTCCTGGCTTCTGGCATCTCCCCCTTCTCTGTTTAGTTAGAGAAGGCGTCTTATGATCAATCCCAACTATGTGAGTTTTGAATTTGGAAGCCTAATTATGGGGGGTCTTAGACAAGTTCACAAAACCAAAACATTGATGTGAGACAAGTCACATCGATAGTCGAAGGCTTTAGGCTGTCGACGATGGGCAACGTCAAGGGACCCTGAGGCGGGTGAAAGGAGGGTGAGAGCCCTGTCTTAGGCCATGTAGGCTGCACCCACTCCCAGCACCACGCACTCCTTTTCGGCTGCATTGGGTGGGCCCCTGGGAAGTGGACCTTCAATAATCCCGTCATTGGGCTAACTCACAGCCATCCTAGTCCCTTGTAAATGTTCAAGTTACCAACCATTTGTCAGTTTGAGGTGTAATATTGTCATAAAGGAAGGCTCCCCAATGTTAGCGGCCATATCAAGGGCGGCCTTGGTTTAGGAAAAAGCCAATTTTTGTTGGGGTGATCAAGAGGCCAAGCTCTCTAGCGAGAGAAACGAGGGCAAAGCCAGGCATACCAGGAACCCTTCTGGAGGGCGTGGAAGTCTAGGGATCGACCGTAGGGGGAGGCAGGGGAGCTGACAGCTGTGTCAGTCTCCTGCGGAGTCACTTCTGGATCCTCTTCAATTTTCAGCTGATGGTAATGAACTTCAACCGTCTTCTTGATGGCAGAATCAACCTGGTTCCGAGGACGACAGGTCGCGGGAGACGATCTCTGTCTCACTCAATCTTGATGTCGTGCGCACGTCCTCTCAATGAGGGTCCGTCCAGTGGGGTTCATGCCTCGAGCCCCACATCTGGGCGCCACTTGACCCGACCAGCGGGTTCTAGTTATTCATGGGGGCGAGGAGGACTGCAACCTGCTATTCGTCAGAAGATATGGTACACTGCTTTGAGTCTATCTGCAGTTGCCAAGCTTCAGGGGACATTGTGCAGGTGGGGAAAGGTAGGGGGTGAGGGTAAGGGTGAGGGCCTTGGCTTCTGGCACATCTGGATTAGAACTTCTAACAGCAGGCATCACAGGTGATTCATTTTTACCTGGAAAGAAAAAAGAAGGGGATTCTCAGGGAGATTTCTCTTCCCTGGATGTAAATTGTTATTCATCGTATTTATGGTTGGGCCTGGCTTTGTGGGGGTATCTATTTTTTTTCATTAATCTTTTTGGTAGCCGGTTAGCTGTACCTTCTGTGGTATTGGACAGGCATATCAGTCCTCGGCTCCATAAGGGAATTGGATCTGGGCCATTCCCTTTATGGGTAAGAGGGTCCTTCCCCATATCTGTGGCAAAGTTTTGTTGGTCTTGGTGGTGCCAGAGGTCACCAACATGGTCAGCAAGAGATTTGCCATGAGCTTTCAGCTTTAGAGAGATAAAAGTGAACAAGGCATGATGGAGAGTATTTCAGGGGGACTCCTTCTGAGGGTGTACCATTCCCCCTCTTTTGTTTTTAAAGCCAGTTTTTCAGAGTTCTTGTAAAATCAGGGCAGAAGCGCCAACAGTCGCTCCTTCCACACTCAGAGAGTCATGAAGTCCTTATTTAAGGATATATAAATCTATATTAATAATCTTTTGTCAAAGGACTTTTATAGCACCACTGACAATTAATCAGACTATATAATATATCAATTAGAAATAGCTTTTTCTACTTTTTGTGAGATTACCTCTCTTTTGTCAATTAACTGTTGAGGAAATTAGGATTTACCTCTCTCTTGAGAATATTGAACAGAGATTTAAATTCTTTTGTGGAGAGCTTAAAATAGGATCTTGGCTAATTAGCAACTCCTAGAATCTTTTGAGATTAATTTAAAATAAGTAAGCTCTCTCCATCTCTCTCTCTCTCTCTCTTTTTAGACCCTTTATCTGTGTGGGTTTTTTATTGGATATTATATGTATTTACCTTTCAATGTTATCTCCTTTCTCATTCTTCCCCAAAACCCCTTATCCCATACCCCCTCCTCCTAATTTTTGTGACGGTGTGCTCCAAACATACTCCCAGTCCCATCTCCCTGCTCTCAAATTCCCACTCAGTAGGGGATCCAAACTTTCGAGGACCATGGCCCTCCACTTTCACCGAAGTCTAACAAGGTCACCCTCAATTCCCTACACAGGTGCATGAGTCCCTCCCTTTGTGCTCTCTGGCTGGTGGTTTAGACTTTGGGAGCTCTGGTTGAAACTTTTGATACTCCTTCTACAAAGGACCAACGCATTCATACTTTGGTCTTCCTTCTTCTATGTGAGTTTTATGTGGTCTATATGTAGTTTCTTAGAAATTGTGAGCATTTGGGCTAATATCCACTTATCAGTGAGTGCATACCATGTATGTTCTTTTGAGATTGGGTCATCTCACTCAAGATGATATTTTCCAGCTCCATCCATTTGCCTAAGAGTTTCCTGAACTCATTGTTTTTAATAGCTGAGTAGTACTCCATTGTATAAATGTACCACATTTTCTGTATCCATTCTTCTGTTGAAGGGCATCTGGGATCTTTCCAACTTCTGGCTATTATAAATAAGGCTGCTATGAACATGGTGGAACCTGTGTCCCTGTTGTATGTTGAAACTTCTTTTGGGTATATGCCCAGGAGTGGTATAGCTGGGTCCCCAGGTAACACTATGCTCAATTTTCTGAGATACCGCCAGACTGCTTTACATAGTGGTTGTACCAGTTTACAATCCCACCAACAGTGGAGGAGTGTTCCTCTTTCTCCACATCCTCGCCAACATGTGCTGTCACCTGTGTTTTTGATCTTAGCTATTCTGACTGGTGTGAGGCAGAATCTCAGTGTTTTTTCATTTGCATTTCCCTGATGACTAGTGATGCTGAACACCTCTTTAGGTGCTTCTCAACCATTCGAGCTTCCTCAGTTGAGAATTCTTTTTTCAGCTCTATGCTCCATTTTTAATAGGGTTCTTTGATTGTCTAGAGTCTAATTTCTTCAGTTCTTTGTATACCTTGGATATTAGCCCTTTATCAGATGTAGGGTTGGTGAAGATCTTTTTCCAATCTGTTGGTTGCCGCTCTTTCCTATTGACTATGTCCTTTGCTTTACAGAAGCTTTGCAGCTTTATGAGGTCCCATTTGTCAATTCTTGGTCTTAGAGCACAGGCCATTGGTGTTCTGTTCAGGAACTTTTTCCCTGTGCCTATGTGTTCCAGACTTTTTCCCAGTTTCTCTTCTATTAGTTTCAGTGTGGCTGGTTTTAGGTGGAGGTCCTTAATCCACTTGGAATTGAGCTTTGTACAAGGAGATAAGTATGGATCAATTTGCATTTTTCTACATGCTGACCACCAGTTGGACCAGCACCATTTGTTGAAAATGCTATCTTTTTTCCATTCGATGTTTTTAGCAACTTTGTCAAAGATCAAGTGACCATAGGTATTGGGGTTCATTTCTGGGTCTTCTATTCTATTCCACTGATCCTCCTGCCTGTCTCTGTTCCAATACCATGCAGTTTTTATCACTATTGCTTTGTAGTACAGCTTGAAGTCGGGGATGGTGATTCCTCCAGAAGTTCTTTTATTGCTGAGGGTAGTTTTTGCAATCCTGGGTTTTTTGTTATTCCAAATAAATTTTAAGATTGCTCTTTGTATCTCTGTGAAGAATTGAGTGGGAATTTTGATGGGGATTGCATTAAATCTGTAGATGGCTTTTGGCAAAATAGCCATTTTTACTATATTAATCCTTCCAATCCATGAGCATGGGAGATCTTTCCATCTTCGGAGATCTGCTTCGATTTCTTTCTTCAGGGGCATGAAGTTCTTGTCATACAGATCTTTTATTTGCTTGGTTAGGTTCACACCAAGGTATTTTATATTATCTGTGACTATTGTGAAGGGTGTCATTTCCATAATTTCTTTCTCAGTCAGTTTATCTTTTGAGTAGAAGAAGGCTACTAATTTGCTTGAGTTAATTTTATATCCAGCCACTTTGCTAAAGTTGTTTATCAGGTTTAAGAGTTCTCTGGTAGAAGTTTTGGGGTCACTTAAGTATACTATCATATCATCTGCAAATAGTGAGATTTTGACTTCTCCCTTTCCAATTTGTATCCCTTTGACCTCCTTGTGTTGCCTAATTGCTCTGGCTAAGACTTCCAGTACTATATTGAATAGGTAGGGGGAGAGTGGGCAGCCTTGCCTAGTCCCTGATTTTAGTGGGATTGCTTCAAGTTTCTCTCCATTTAGTTTAATCCTGGCTACCGGTTTGCTGTATATTGCTTTTACTATGTTTAGGTATGGACCTTGAATTCCTGACCTTTCCAAAACTTTTATCATGAAGGGGTGTTGAATTTTGTCAAATGCTTTCTCAGCATCTAGTGAGATGATCATGTGGTTTTTTTCTTTGAGTTTGTTTATATAATGGATTACATTGATGGATGTCCAAATACTGAACTAACCCTGCATTCCTGGGATGAAGCCAAGTTGATCGTGATGGATAATTGTTTTGATGTGTTCTTGGATTCGGTTCGCTAGAATTTTATTGAGTAATTTTGCATCAATGTTCATAAGGGAGATTGGCCTGAAGTTCTCTTTCTTTGTTGGGTCTTTGTGTGGCTTAGGTATGAGTGTAATTGTGGCTTCAAAGAATGAGTTGGGTAGTGTACCTTCTGTTTCTATTTTGTGGAATAGTTTGACAAGAATTGGAATTAGGTCTTCCTTGAAGGTCTGATAGAATTCTGCACTAAAACCGTCTTGTCACGGGCTTTTCTTTGTCGGGAGACTTTTAATGACTGCTTCTATTTCTTTTGGGGTTATGGGAGTGTTTAGATGGTTTATCTGGTCCTGATTTAACATTGGTAACTGGCATTTGTCTAGAAAATTGTCCATTTCATCCAAATTTTCCAATTTTGTTGAATATAGGCTTTTGTAGTAGGATCTGATGATTTTTTAAATTTCCTCAGTTTCTGTTGTTATGTCACCCTTTTCAGTTCTGATTTTATTAATTTGGGTACTGTCTCTCTGCCCTCTGATTAGTCTAGTTAAGGGTTTATCTATCTTGTTGATTTTCTCAAAGAACCAGCTTCTGGCTTTATTGATTCTTTGGATAGTTCTTTTTGTTTCTATTTGGTTGATTTCAGCCCTGAGTTTGATTATTTCCCGCCATCTACTCCTCTTGGGTGTATTAGCTTCTTTTTGTTCTAGGTCTTTCAGGTGCTCTGTCAAGCTGCTAGTGTATGCTCCTTCCAGTTTCTTTTTGTAGGCACTTAGAGCTATGAGTTTTCCTCTTAGCACTGCTTTCATTGTATCCCATAGATTTTGGTATGATGTGTCATCATTTTCATTAAATTCTAAAAAGTTTTTAATTTCTTTCTTAATTTCTTCCCTTACCTGATTATCAAGGAGTAAGGTGTTGTTCAGTTTCCATGTGAATGTGGGCTTTCCATTCTCTTTGTCATTTTTTAAGACCAGCCTTAGACCATGGTCATCTGATAGGATACAGGGAATTATTCCAATTTTTTTATATCTGTTGAGGCCTGTCTTGTGTCCAATTATATGGTCTATTTTGGAGAAGGTACCATGAGGTGCTGAGAAAAAGGTATATTCTTTTCTTTAGGGTGAAATGTTCTATAGATATCTGTTAAGTCCATTTGGTTCATAACTTCTGTTAGTTTTACTGTATCTCTATTTAGTTTCTGTTTCCATGATTTATCCATTGCTGAGAGTGGGGTGTTGAAGTCTCCCACTATTATTATGTGAGGTGCAATGTGTGTTTTGAGCTTTAGTAAGGTTTCCTTTATGAAAGTCGATGTTCTTGTATTTGGCGCATAGATATTCAGAATTGAGAGTTCATGTTGGTTGACTTTTCCTTTGACAAGTATGAAATGCCCTTCCTTATCCTTTTTGATAGTTTTAAGTTGAAAGTTGATTTTATTCGATATTAGAATGGCTACTCCCGCTTGTTTCTTAGTGCCATTTGCTTGAAAAATTGTTTTCCAACCTTTTACTCTAAGGTAGTGTCTGTCTTTGTCACTGAGGTGGGTTTCCTGTAAGCAGCAAAAAGCTGGGTCCTGTTTGTGTATCCAGTCCGTTAGCCTATGCCTTTTTATTGGGGAATTGAGTCCATTGATGTTAAGAGATATTAAGGAGAGGGTGTTCTTGCTTCCTG
This sequence comes from Grammomys surdaster, assembly GCF_004785775.1. Lineage (NCBI taxonomy): Eukaryota > Metazoa > Chordata > Mammalia > Rodentia > Muridae > Grammomys > Grammomys surdaster. The sequence goes on from NW_021604719.1 coordinate 3,029,537, forward strand.
TCATTTTTGCTAATAGTGGAGACATCCTTTGTGTGGTTATCTTCTTTTGTGTTTGATGGAAAAGGATTATTTTCTTGCTCTTTCTAGGGTATGATTGCCCTCCTTGTACTGGAGCTTTCCTGATATTATCCTTTGTAGAGCTGGATTTGTGGGAAGATAGTGTGTAAATTCTGTTTTGTCATGGAAAATCTTAGTTTCTCCGTCTATGGTAATTGAGAGTTTTGCTGGGTAAAGTAGCTTGGGCTGGCATTTATGTTCTCTTAGGGTCTGTATGATATTTGTCCAGGATCTTCTGGCTTTTATAGTATCTGGTGAGAAGTCAGGTGTAGTTCTGATAGGTTTGCCTTTATATGTTACTTGGCCTTCTTCCCTTACTGCTTTTAAAATTCTTTCTTTGTTTTGTGCATTTTGTGTCTTGATTATTATATGACGGGAGGTATTTCTTTTTTGATCTAGTCTGTTTGGTGTTCTGTAGGCTTCTTGTGTGATTATGTGCATCTCATTCCTTAGGTTAGGGAAGTTTTCCTCAATAATTTTGTTGAAGATATTTACTGGCCCTTTAAGTTGGGAATCTTCACTCTCATCTATACCTATTATCCTTAGGTTTGGTCTTCTCATTGCGTCCTGGATTTCCTGGATATTTTGTGTTAACAACTTTTTGCATTTTGCATTTTCTTTGATAGTTGTGTCAATATTTTCTAAGGTATCTTCTGCACCTCAGATTCTTTCTTCTATCTCTTGTATTCTGTTGGTGATACTTGTGTCTATGACTCCTGATTTCTTTCTTAGGTTTTCTATCTCCAGGGTAGTCTCCCTGTGTGATTTCTTTATTGTTTTCACTTCCATTTTTATGTCCTGGGTGGTTTTGTTCAATTCCTTCATCTGTTTGTTTGTGTTTTTTTGTAATTCTTTAAAGGATTTTTGTGTTTCTTTAAGGACTTCATCCTGTTTAACTGTGTTCTCCTCAAGTTTTTTTGAAAGTGTTATTGATTTCCTTCTTATAGTCCTCTGGCATCATCATTAGAAGTGATTTTAGATCTGGTTCTTGTTTTCCTGGTGATATGGGGAGTTCAGGACTTTCTAATGTGGGAGAACTAGGTTCTGATGATGGCAAGTACCTTGGGTTGCTGGTGCTTGTGTCCTTGAGCTTGCCTTTCGCCATCTGGATCACCTTTGTGCTATCTGTGCTGTCTCTGACTGGGGCCTGTCTTTCCTATTATCTAGGTTGTGTCAGAGCTGTTTGGGCTGGGTTTTGCTGCTTGGGTTAGAGCTAAGGCCCAAGATGTGCTTGGTGCTCAGGTGGAAACCGGAAGGGGCAGGGCTCCGGGTCAGGAGCAGACTCCTGGGTCCCAGTGAGTCCCAGTGGGTCCCAGTGGGTCCCAGTTGCTCCCTGATTGGGGCAAGCACTGCCACCTCCTAACCTAAGAAACTGCTTGAGCTAGCTAGAGCCACCGAGAGCCCCGCTTCCTCTAGGTTCTGTGAGATTGGGTGCAGAGCTGACTCCCGGGATCTGCTCGGGCACAGACCGGAAGGAACCCACGCTCTGGGCCTAGAGTGAACTCCTGGGTCTCAGTGGGTCCCAGCTGCTCCCTGTTTGGGGGCAAGCACTGCCACCTCCTAGCCCAAGACCCTGCTTGGCACAGAGGTCCTGCGAGTCCTGCTTCCTCTGGATTCTGCGGGATTGGGTGCAGAGCTGCTTCCCGGGATCTGCGAGTGCTCGGGCCCAGACAGGATGGTGCCTGCTCCGGGCCAGGAGCGAATTCCTGTGTCCCACTGGGTCCCGGTTGCTCCCTGTTTGAGCTAAGTGCTGCTTTTTCCTTACCTGCGATGGTGCATGAGTTCAAGCTCCTGGGAGTCCCTGTTTCTCTTGGTTTTCTGGGGTTGGGTACGGAGCTGCGGCCTGTGACCTGCTCTATGCTCGGGCCCAGACCGGAAGTCTCCTCAATAGTTTTAAATTCCTAGTTTGCTTACCTTTACAACTTGAATTATGAAGAAAATGATCACACACACACACACACACACACACACACACACTACCCCTCATCCTAATTCAAAGACCAAGAAGAAATTAACACAAAACATGCCTCTTACTTTAAAGATATTAAGAGATAATTTATTCTAACTCAAATATTAGGAACGATGGCTCCTAGAAAATGAATTTAGGTTGCTCCAAATAGCATTGCAAATGTGAAAATGATTCTTTAACTTTTACAATCCCCAAACAGAGCTTTTGTGTTAAAGGAAGAGGTAGTATATTCTGGACCCAAATATAAACATCTACATCGTAAGAATACAGATTTAAGTTATCCCAAAGTCTATCTTTCAACATGGCAATAGTTTGATGAAGTTTTCATGGTAATAAAACAACAACAACAAAAACAAATAAAACAAAATGAAAATCCAAGGTGTTTTAACCAATACAGTAATAGAAACTTTACCAAAGTAGTTACAACACAGTAGAAAACCCTCAGTTACAGGGCTCAAATGCTAGGTGATGATTCTTAGTCTTTCCACTCATAGAAACTGCGTTTTGTTAACACACCCCAAGAGGTGTTAATACGTTAATCACAGATGTTAAGTCTGACATAACTGGCCAAGTAATTGCCATCTAGGGGGCAGAAGATTGCCCAACATAACTTGTAAATCAGTTCTGGACATACACCGTCCACTCTCTCCTCATCATTGAAGATCTAATCAGTTAATAAATCTTTGCATACACAGCTTCTTTCCAGGAATGGTCTCCTTCTTCACTCCTTCATATGCTCCATAAATTTACTTGTTTTACTTAAAGGGGAATGAATTTCCCAGATAGCACAGAAAAAGTGGTTGGCACCCACACTGATGGGCCTATTGCCTGTTTCTCCCATCTCTCCCATCTCTCAGGGGCACACATATATGGGGGTTTCTCACAGGACAGTCCTCAACTTCAGGTGTCTCTCCGTACCCTAAGCCTCACCCTTCAAGGCTGCTTCTGGGACACGGTTTAGATTTGCAAGTTCCTTGTTCCTTACATTTGGGTAATCTCTCCCCCTGTCTTTAGGGTAAGATATCTCAGGAGTGAAGCTATGCCTCTAACTTACAGAGATCAAAGACAAAGTCTGTCCACCAGCAATAAGGTGGGTATTCCACTATAGTGGACCAAGCTACATCCCCTGTGGCTTATAGTACCTACCAAGTCACTCTGGTAGGGTTGTGGAGGGTGCTGAGGCTCAGCACAGGGAGGAAAATACACCGTAGCCATCTCATGGCCTTGCAGAAGGGTGGGTGATCTTGAGCTTGAGGGAGTTGCTCAAGCTGGTTGCTAGCCAGTTGATGTCAGGTACAGGTGCTGGTCTTATGCGAGTTATGCGAACCCAGGCAGTTACTCCATCCACTTTAATGGAGGTTAGAGTGGTCAACAACACCAGGAATGACCCTTTCCACTTTTCTTGTAAGTTTTCAGCATTATATCTCTTAACATATACCCAGTCTCCAACTTGGTATTCCTGTGGAATCTCTGGGGTACCTGTGTTATACAGGGCACTAAGTATAGGCCACAATTCCTCATGGCTGATCTGGAAAGCTTGTAATCAAGTCATAAAATCCTTATCAGCCTGAAAAGTCACTTCAATGGAGTGGGGGTCCCACACAGGACGGGTGTTCTGGGCTCGGAACAGGGCCAGGGGAAGGGGCACCACATAGCCAGTGCCAGTTTCCAAGGACAATTTAGTTAAAGTCTCTCTTAGGGTTCTGTTCATTCTCTCTACCTGCCCTGGGCTCTAGGGACAGTGCACATAATGAAGCTTCCAATTAGTTCCCAATATCTCTGCTGATCACTGACTAACCTTAGAAACAAAAGCAGGACTGTTATCCAAGCCAATTACCTTGGGCATTGAAACCTCCTCGGGAAGATTTCTTCTGATATCTCCTTGGCTACTATGGTATCTATTTTCTACTTGGTGGGAAAACCTCAACCTATCCAGAGAAAGTATCTACAAACACTAGAAGGTATTTGTAACCATATTTTCCTGGCTTCTGTAAAATCGACCTCCCAATATACTCCAGACCATTCTCCCCTAGGTCTTTTGTACTATTTACTCTTGGCCGCATAAGCATTCACTTGCTGGCATATCTTACACTGTTCTACTATCTCTCTGGCCCAAAACATGAGGTCCATTATATATACTTTAGATACCTTAACTGTTTGAACAAGTGTTTTATCCCCTAAATGAGTCCATCTGTGCATTTGGTCTAGTAGTCTTTTGTTTGCTTTCTGGGGAGTATAGTTTTTCCTCCTTGTGCACCCCTTGCCCTTCCTTCTCTAGGTAATAGTTAGTAGGGTGGCTAGCAATCTGAGTCCTTTCTTCTTCCATATATTTTAAGTGTGGCTATTCCTTAGTCCAGTCTCATTCTCCATCAGGTGTCTCTTGCAGGCCCATAATCGAGATAGGCTCCTGCGTAGCCACTTAACCTGCCTGGTTATAACCTCTGGTCACTGAGTCTCTTCCATTCTGATGTCCTGGGCAATGAATAATACAGTTGCCAGCTTCATCAGGGCATTCAAGAGATCAAAGATTTCCTCTGATGTGAGCAATCCTCTCTCTTGGTATACAGTCCCATGGATGTGAGATGTGGCAAAGGTATACCTGCTATCCATGTAGATGTTAATTTTCTTGCCTGCCCCAAGTTCCGAGGCTGCTTTCCATGTCAACGTGCCCGGGGGGGGGGGGAGTAGAGGTTCAGCCTAGATGACATTTGTGCCATCCACCATGGCAGCACCCACTTGTCTCTGACCAGCATGGAGAAAACTGCTTCTGTCTGTAAAGCAGGTAGCCTCAGCTCCTGGCCGAGGTCAACTGGAAAGGTCTTTCCTCCACCCATAGGCTCTCATTTAGGGCCAGTTAGTTGAGGCCCATTGGGCAGAAGTGTATCTGGGCCCCCATCTTAGAGAGTAAGTATCATTCTAACAGAGAGTAGGTACCGTCTGGGATGATCATAATTGAATGGGATACCCAACTCATCTCTAGGGCCACTGTTCTTCAGGTAGTCCATGAATACATTTTGGTACCAGTGTCTCCTTGGACCCAAGCTTTTTTTCTGGAGACTGGCCAATTAGCATGGAGGAAGGCCGAGTGTTGGGCCCTAACATTCACCAAGAATTGGGAGGGTTTTTCCTCCTCAATGTTACCCTGGGCTCTGGGAGGTGGTTTAAACCCCGTCTTCCCTAGTTGTTGTCTTCTCTTAAGGCTAACACCTTCATTGTTTTGGGGTACTTTAACCAGTGCCTGGGATTTCCCATACTCGGCTTCCATTTGTTGGGGCATTCTCAAGCCAAGTGGCCCCAATTCTTGGAATATGCACACTGGCCCTTTTCAAGGGGTTTTCTGTCTCTCTTTGATTGGAGTCGCCCTTCTCTGCTTTCCCTAACTAATGTAGCCAAGATTCTCTGTAAATTCCTTTCCTGTTGTCTTTCTTTTTTTCATCTCCCTTTCATCTTCTTCCTTTCTCTTTCTCTGCTCTTTCTCTTCCTCTGTCTTCTTGTTATGGTAGACTTTCTTAGCAACCTACACTAAATCCATAACTTATCCTGTAGTCCCTCTAGTCTCTGAAGCTTTTTCTTGATATCTTTACTAGCCTGGTCTATAAAGGCCATAGTCACAGTAGCTTTGTGCTCCTTGCTGCTGGAGTCATAGGGTGTGTACTGACAGAATACCTCCATGAGCTGCTCTAGAAAGGCTGTGGGTGACTCATCTGGTCCTGCTTAACCTCACATACCTTGGTCAAAATTGGTGGAGCCTCATGTGACCCCCTTGAGACCTGCCAAATGATCCTAGTGGTAGAGTTTCAGGTGCCCCTTATCTTCTGCCATATTGAAGTCCCAGTCAGGTCTAGTCAGAGGAAACCCACTGTCAGAGATAACCTGGTCAATCGATGGTGCCCCCCATGTCTGAGGGGACATTCTTTCTGGCTTCCTGCGTTATCCTCTCTTGCTCTTTGGTCCTGATGAGCACTCTCATGAGTTGTTGGATGTCATCACAGGTAGGTTGATGAGTAAATTAAAACAGTCTTAAAGAGATCAATCAGCCCCTTAGGGTTATCTTAAAGGGGGGTGTTAGGCCTTCCAGTAGTACAAGTCAGGATGAAGAGAAGGGCCAATACTGCCTAGCCTGATTGCCCTTATCTAGAGGCCCATATGCCCTCAGTAGAAGAGCCACTATATTATTGGGGAAGTGGCTCTCAGACTGTAGGTCTCCATGGTGGGACTGGGAAGTTAGAGGTCTCCTTTCACCCCTCCCTCTGGTAAAGGGGGGAAGGGTACAATGGTCCCAGTCCCATATGGACTGAGGATCCTGGTGCTGGTGCTGGAGAGACCATGGGGGCAAGGATAGGGGGATACTGAGGAGGAGGGTCTTGGAGCAATAAGTCTGCTGTTGAAGGGTCTTGGAGGATAGACTTCTCAGGTTCAGATCTCTCTTCCTGTGTTTCCTTTTTATCTGATGGCCAGAACCTACAAGGAGTGTCTTGGGGAAAGAAAGACTTTTTATCAATGGAGTCGAGGGTCCTCCACTAGATTTTTCCAGGTAACTATATAAGGCACTTGGTTTGGGTGCCCGAGGGATCCTGGCCTAAAAACTCTTTCCTCTACTGCTTTGATCACCTAGTCAAAGGTCCCTATGGGTGGCCACCCTACTCCAAAGGTGGGCCATTCGGAGAAGCAAGGGAAAGTTTTCTCTTTCCCTAACTTAATGAGGTAGATTCAATCTGTCCAATGTCTAAAAATGTCATCAGTCCCAGTCCAAAAACAAACAACAAGACAAACACCAGGCAAACCAGGTGCAGCAGGAGCCAGATAATAGAGTTGCTCAGCCAATTCTGGCCATGCTGAGACAAACCAGCTGCCCCTGCCATAGCCAGGTCAAGACATAACACACAGAGAGACAATCAAGACGTAGAAAAACCACCCATCATGGGCGGAAGGATCCAGTAACGAGGCGACTTGTCTGGGCCAAATCTAACAGGTTCAGACAACTCAGCCAACTTACACAGGGACCAAATCTAACAAGTTCCCAAAAGAGTGGGGGGTGGAGGCTGTCCTTCCGACCACCTCCGGAAGTCCCAAAGGTCTTTCAGGTTCCCTGCAGTTGCAATGTTAAGGCAGTCTTCTGCCACACTTGACCAGGACAAGACCAGACACTATAGGCTCTCCAAGCTCCAGACACTTATAAGCAAACCAAAAGTTCAAACGGATTTATAGACTCAGACATTGAGAAATAGTGAGACAGACAAAAAAACTGCAGATACCTGCTCCAGCCTTTCCTCCAGTCCATGCTCTCAGGTGTGTTCCCACAGGGGATCAGTTTTCCCAGCTAATGCACCAAATGAAAGATTCTGATGAGTCTTACCTTACCAGGGACCCCCTGCGTGAACAATGAGGAGCTAGAAATCAATACAAAAGCAAGAGGAATTTATTGTTTGCACGAGTTGGGGGGTCATCCTGCACCCAAAGGAGATGCAGTGACCCCACATAGCCCAGTTTTTATACAGTTTTTAGAGCAGCAGCCATTAGGCACAATGTGATTGGCAGAACAGTGTGACTTTTAAACTGATTGGTCCTTAGGGAATGAGGTGGCAAGGGCTTTGTCTGTAGGTGACCAACAGTTCATCCTGTTCTATGACCTCTCTCTCTCCCAGGAAGGGAGGGCGTGGAATTTTCAAAAGACTGAGCTGACCTCTTCACCTTGTATCCACAAGTCAGCTCGAAACTGTCTGTAACTCCAGGTCCAGGGGATTAGATGCCCTCTTCTGGCTTCTTCTGCGACCACGTATGCACATGGTGCAAATATACACGCAGGCAAGACATTCATACATATAAAATTAAGTTAAAAATCTATTCATCATACAGAACTCAAGACCTACTGGTTGCTCTGTATTTTTATTATTAGATCTGCCTACTTGAAGAAAGAATCGGGCAGGGCATATACACACATGGTTAGAGTACAGGGGCAGAACCAGCCAGCAGGAAGGAGGATGCTCCAATTACTAGATTTGTATCTTTTACTCATTTTCCTCAAACTGTAACAGTTTCCATAAAAATTTTCAGCAGCAATCAGATGATTTTTTTTAGTATAGTAAGAACCAATTCATTGATTATAAGATTATCTCAGTTTTATCATTTTTTCAATTCTTTGTGTTTTTATTTTTTCTTTTTTTAAAATTTATTTTTATTTATTTTTTAAATCAAATCATAATTTTTACTTATTCACACAGGAGTTATAAACACAAAAAGGCAGGACGTGGGGAAGGGGATGACACTGGAGCGTGAGTGTTCAGGGGGAATAGAGATATCTTTCAGAACAGGGTATCAGCTGGGTGAAGGTTCAGGGGACAGGTCACTATGACTCTGCCTATGATTTACTTGTCCTAATCTAAGTTGGTATTATCCATCAAGGCTACCTATTTACAAGGTCTATGACTACTTAGGCTGGTAAATTTCCACAAAAGCTGCCTGTTTACAATAGCTTATAGCCATCTGTTTCAGTGTTTTTCCACAGAGATCCAAGACTTGGTGTTAGTATGTATGTATGACAGGCCTATTGCTGATTTTAGGCTTATGGCTGATTTTTAGACCTTCAGTGTGTAAGCAGGGCTGCCCCTGACATCTCCTCCCTTCTCTAGGTATAGAAGGGCTGTGGCAATTCTAATCTTGCGAAGGTGGGGATAGAGGCCTGACCTCTAGTAATTGAAGGGGACTTTGTAGTGGCTCCAGTCCTCCTGTTGTCCAGTGAGGCATGAGGGCCATACCCACCCCGATGTCTTTTTCCTGGAGAGGGGATACTTTTGACATCAACCCCTGTGCAGTCAGGCTTGTCCCTCAGGGAACCCAGAGAGATATTTTTATATTCCCTTGCAGTGCTTAGTCTCGTAATTGACATCACTAATCTGAAGAAATCCCTCGTTTCTCTGTCTGGAGAGACCTCCAAAAGTTGCAAAGGACTTTATTGGACTTGATGTACTCTTTTACAATAGAAAAGACTGTGTACAGCTCTTGACTGTGTACAGCTCTTAAAGAAGAATGTTGCCTTTACATAGACAAGACAGGGATGGTTAAAGAGAGCATGAAAAAGGTCAGAAAAGGCCCAGAGAAAAGACAGAGAGAGAAAGAGAAAGAGAAAGAGAAAGAGGGAGAGGAAGAGAAAGATGAGAGCTGGTACAAGAATTGCTTTTCAACTTCTCTATGGTTGTCAACCCTACTTCCTCCCATCTTGGGACCATTAATTGGGTTACTTTTGCTTATTTCTTTTGGTCCCTGGGCCTTAAATAGACTGACTAACTTTGTGTAACAACAGGTAAATAATTTGGTAGCAAAACCTACTCAGATACATTATCATAAGTTAGCTATGGAGGACCACGAGACTCAAGATGAGGTTACTCTATCCAGGGTGTTCCCAAAACCCATCTCCACCCAACCTAAAAGAGGGGACTTCTGCCCCTAGACCAAGCAGAGAGGGGCCACCTAGAACCCCCTCTGACTGGCGATCTGAATTCTTGCTTAGTTTTATCCTTTTTAAGAGGGATTTTTTTTTCTTTTCGTTCACAGAAATACTTTTCACCCTACTTCACAAAGGAGTCTTCAAATTACGCAAGTTCCTGTCCAGGCTTCACCTGGGGCCCATCACTATTTTTCTGAACAGCTTAATGGTTTTCTGGCTGCAAGGAGTATTTTGCCTTCTTGTGAGTTGGGGTTTACTCTATCAATAACACCCATTGAGTTCCTTAATCTCCTTTGTTTTGTGCTCTTATACCTATTAATCGGACAGCAGCTGTTTATCCTTTATCATCTTGGCTTTGATGGATACTTTATGTAATACGTCTCGACCTTTAGAATGGAGTAATCACTTGGGGACGCCTGCTTAGGGAAGCGCGATAATCATACAACCTCAATGCCGTTGATATACGAACTGTTTGTCTTTCACACTCTCCACACTCCATGTACCTAAGCGACAGGATATCTTTACCCGATGTCTGTAATTTGCAATTGCTTATTTTAGCTTTGATGTGTAACGTATGGGAGCTAGAGCTGAGCAGGAATTTCTCATTTATAAGTTATATTATAGGTGTTTGGGGGCACGGATGCTTTCAAAGATAAAAACACTTTATTTATCGACAAGCATGCATAATTCCTCAGATGTGGAAATATGAATACTCATCTATCTTTGGCTGCGGTGGCTTTGTTGTCAGAAACTGGTCCAGTGCAAATATAAAGCAGCAGAATTGGGGGAACGACTGGTCGTAATCTTAGAAAAAAAATGGAAGCACTAAGGACAATTGCTTGATTTTATTGAATTCTATTCAAAAGGTAAATGAATTTTGGGATAGTAATGTGAGGTGACATGACTCTTATAAGATTCTGTTTATAAAATGGAATTTCCTAGTAATTTGTAAGAAAACAGAAAAGCCTACATTTCTTTTACTAAGTGTATTTCTAAAACCTAAAACACCCGAAACAGAAGAAAATACTGAGAATTGCCTATTCAAACATGTCCTAAGTACATTTAATAAAATAGATCTATAATTAGTTTATATTTCTTACATACATACATATTCTTCTCTCTCTCTCTCTCTCTTTCTTTCTCTCTTTCTTTCCTTCTTTCCTTCTTTCTTTCTTTCTTTCTTTCTGACTTTCCTTCTTTTTCCTTTCTTCCTTCCTTCCTTTCTTTCTTTCTTTCTTTCTTTCTTTCTTTCTTTCTTTCTTTCTTTCTCTCTTTCTTTTTTTTAAAAAATTCTCATGTTTCCCAAGCTGAACTCAGGATCATTGTGTAGCCAAGGATAGACAATCTTGACACTCTGGTCCTCCTGCCCCCCTAGTCCTGGGATTACAAGTGTGTGTGTGTGTCTGTGGGGGGGGTCAAACCTCAATCTTCATGTATCAAAAACAAGCACTCTGCCAAATGAGCTATAGCCCATCTTTCTCTTTCTCAATCTATAAAGTATTTTTATTGTATATTTTCTAAGTTCTAATTTATGTATTAATTTAAATCTATTTTTTTAAAAAAAACTTAGTATTGAACTTCAGGAAATGTTTGTTGCTGTCCTTATAATTTTAGTTTATAGTTTATTGTACTGATTTATTTAGATACATATCACATGTAGGACTATTTTAAAAAGGGGGAGATGCATCATTTATCTCCGCCCAAAATTAGCATACATTTTAGACTTTTCTTTTGAGATTTCCCTGATCTAGTGGATTAGCCCTAAAGGTTTTCCCCTTCCTACCCAACTATTTACACATCAAAATTAAGCTATTACCAGAGTTGCAAGCAATCAGAGCCTCGCTAAATGGTGGGTGAAGAGTGTGTTCTCAGTTTGGACCACAGGAGCAGCTCTCTAGCAGAGAGTTATTCCTCCATTCCTCCTCCTCCAAAAGGCATCTGGATGATCTTTCCAAGGTCTACAACATCATTGCAGCATCTCTGACCTTCCTCTCCACCTGCAAAGGTTTAACATCCAGAAAGCTAAACAGCATTCCTGGGTAAGGTATTCCAAACTATTACTTAAAACATTCATTCATCTGGCACAAAAATAATGTAAGATACAAATACACTCAAGATCAATAGAAAAATAAATGCAGAGGGCAAGTGAATGGTAAATTAGATGGGTTATTGTTTCTATGCTAGAGGAAAATAAAGCACAGTCTCAGGATTATTTCTCTAATCATCCCAGCATGAGCTAAATATAAGTTTAAATATAATTAAATAATTTTTACAGAGCTATAAAATGCTTGCGTTGTAAGCAGTGGTAAGCAGAAGCCACCTGTGAGAATCAGATGATTCTGAGGACACCTCCTATGCAAGTGCTAGATTGCTATGTAAACGGTAGAATCCTCTTTATATTTTACCTTGTGAATTACTGAAACTCATCTTCAAGCATTCTCTCCTGTAGTGACTATTCTTTTCACTTCATTGATGCCCTTGCTTCTATTTACCTGTGATTTTATACTTACTATTCCTTGTGCTTGGAATGGTTGACATATTCCTCAAACAGACCTGCCACTAGACATTCTAAATCTAAGCACAACCTCAGAAAATCGAGTGTTACCTCAGACAATCTTTTGGTATCAGATACATACACAGAACTTTAAAGAGTAAACAATGAAAGAACAAGGAAGGAAAACAATACATGGGCCAGTACTCTGAGTGGAAGCCTCATAAAAAATGAAGCACAAATGACTAATAAATATAAAAATAATGTTCGACATCTCTGTCACAAAAACACAAATAAAATTATATTGAAATTCTAATCCACCCAAGTCCACATGATTACTATTAAAAATAGTAATGACAATAATGAATGCTAAGAAGGATGTCAGGAAAAATGATCCTTTAATCATTGTAGACTAGAATGTAAATTAGTACGATCATTATAGAAAAAGTGTAGCAGTCACTCCAAAAACTAAAAGCTATACCATTCCTGTGCATTTATCTAAACAAAATAAGTTAGAAAATGGACGCAATATCAAACTGTCTTCTAAATATGTATCTCTGTATCAATGGACTAGTGTAACTCTCAACTCTCATTATAAGAACTTTGTTTTCTGGTGAATCATGGTCAATACAAAGATGTATAGCTAGCCAAAGTGCAGAGAACAAATGTCTATGGAATGTCTGGGAAGAACTGGGGCATCTATATCACATCCCTCAGGGATCACTGCAGAAGAGGCTTCAGAAAGACTGGATGAGCAAGAGATTGGAGAAAACTACTGCAAAGCAGTGTCTTCTGCACATACCACACATGCTACACATGAACTCATAGCAGTTATGGTCGCCTGCACAAGGCTTATACAAGATCACGCAAGTCAAAATATCAATATGGATAGGTGAGGGCTCATGAAGGCCTGCCCTTCGTGGAGGAGCTATTGGCAGTTGATGCATTTTGGAGAGGAAGAGCCCGTTTTCTTCAGCAATGTCTTCTATGGTAGATTGCTCTTGCTTTAGTCATGGCTTTACACTCATGTACATATAACTGCACCGATTGAATTTAGTTGCCAGAGAGTTGGAGGGTGGGATGGAGGGCTTGATGCTGAACTGGAGATGTCTGGGCTGAGGGAACATTTTAGAGGAGTTTGGGGCAGCTGTGATAGGTATTATCAACATTTATTGTAAATGTGTGAAATTCTCAAAGAATAAATAAAAAATAAACGTTTTAAAATAAAGTAAGTTAGGATACAGAGTAAGATAGCTACATACCTATTTTTACTGTGTTATTATTCATAAAATATGAAATAGGGAATCAGTTTACATGGCCACCGAGAGATGAATAAATTTAAAAGCTGGAGTTTTACTTAGCAATCAAGAAAAATAAAATCACATAACTTGTAGAAAATAGTACATGGAGCATTTAGCTGAGGGTCAGAAGTTTATTTAATATTAGTTGGACAAAGAAAATTATTGTGACACTTCATATGTGGAAACAACAGCTGAAAAAAATGGTGAAAATAGAGAGCAGACTCAAGAGACCCAAGGGAAAGAGAAAAAGGAGAGAGAGAGAGAGAGAGAGAGAGAAAACACATTAAAGACAGCAGAAATAATCAAAGCATCTTATTTGTATATGTATAGAAATGTGACTGTGAGACCTATTAATTTATGTAATTCATATAAACTAAATTCATATTCATATTATAAAACCCTTATAAAATATAAACACATAGCAATGGTCAAATCTATGTGCCTATATATGTGACCAGACACAGTGCTTTTTCTCTTCACTAGAATATGAGGCAGGTAAGACCAGGAAATTATTAGTCAGGCCCTTTATTATAGTTCCCTTGCCAGGAACAGTGACTGCGCATAGACAGTACATGATTGTTACATCTTTTTTTTTTTTTTTTAAAGATTTTATTTATTTATTTTTTGTATTCACCATTGCTCTCTTCAGACACACCAGAAGAGGGCATCAGAGCCTATTAAAGATGGTTGTGAGCCACCATGTGGTTGCTGGGGCTTGAACTCAGGACCTCTGGAAGAGCAGTCAGTGCTCTTAACCGCTGAGCCATCTCTCCAGCCCAATTGTTACATCTTAAAGGAATGAATGTCTACAATCGTGTCATATATACTTTGTAAGAATTTCAGATTTTATTCAAATTTCATCTAAATAAAAACTGCCAATAAAGTTCTTTTAAAGAAAGTATCTGAGGGTAAAGTTTACTGGACTCAGAGGAATTCCAATAGCTGATAAATGTTATTCCTTGTATGTAAGGGCTTCTTTTTTGGTCACCATGATCTAAACCTAAAATTCCCTTTTGTTTTTAAATTATTTTTACTTATGTGTGTGTATCGGGGGGGGGGGTGCACCATGGAACTACAGGTTCCCATAGAAGCTGGTATAAGACTTGGGAATTGCTGGAAATGAAGTCACACTTGATATGGATGTTGTGAAGCAAATTTGGGACCTCTGTAAGAGAAGTAAGTACTTTTAATTGCAGTGCCAACTCTCCAGACCTCTTAAGTCATTTTTAAAACTACATTTTGTAAGGTCTTAGCACACAATCCCCAAGCCCTATAATGATTATAACTAAGATATCATTGTACCATCAATAGCTCTTATCAACTATTAGTGTCTGACCTCTAGGACTCTTAGGACAATTCCTCATGCTACAGCATGTCCCAGAGCCTAGCTGCTTTTATTTTAATAACATATGCATTCTGGCACTGATGGCCCATAAATAACATTGGGAGGAATGTAGCAATAGAGAGCCAAATTTCTAGCTATGTGTTAGGATATTTTTATTCTATTTCAAGGTAGACCTTGAATGCAAAATGAGGGTCCTGAAAAAAAAACCTACTTTGAGAGTTTGACTAGCCATCTTAAGATCTTATAGGAATTGATCACTTATTCTGAGTGACCTACTAAAGGATAAAGACTTGTTTAGAGTGGGTTGGGAAATCTTGTAGAGTTTGTGAGAAATAATTATTAAAGATCAGAACTCTCTATGTTGCTAAATAAAAACAAAAAATATTAAGTTTGAAACTGCTTAAATCTTTGTGTTCTACTGATATTTTGTGGCTTAGCTTAGAGATACAAAGCCACTTTTGTAAGATGTTTTGGACAACTACAATAAAACCTTTAAAGAGCTTTTGCCAAGTTTCTTCTATCTGCTGCTCATCTTTTGCTTTGCCCAATTCCAGATGGGTAGATGAATGCAGACTAATTCACCAGATTGATTGGGAAACTTGATTGTCTATTTAATTTCAACTAAGTGAACTGAACTGAAATGTCAGTTGGTAAGTATTACAAACAGAAAATGACAGCAACCATTTTGGGCTTGAGATTAGTCTAAGTTATTGGCTAGTAAATAACCAAACAAAATCTATTATCTTTAGAAGGACACACTAGAACTCACAGTGTTGTTTGTTTCCTAGACACTCATTTTTAGCATCTGTGACATAATTCCTCAATTAATTGGCACATAAATGCAACACAGAAAAGTCATGGCCACTGGAATGGAACAACACTGTGACAGTAAGATGATATAGTTAAGTTCTGATAGCTAGTTAAAGGTAGTGCTGAATCTTGGAATCTTGCCTTCTGATTCTGACTCAGAATCTCTCCATCATTCCACACATTTCCAAATCAACTGAATCTCTAAGCACTTTTGTGCCAGTGTGATATGTTTTTTCCAAGTTAGTAAAAACGTCTTTCTCTGATTAAGACTGGTTCTTTTGAAAAAAAAAATAGTAATCCTTACAATGGCTAGTAAAAAAAAAAAAAAAAGAATAATTTTATCTCTACTCTCCTCTTGAAATTTAAGTTTACCTTGCTAATAAAAGTCCAATTTTATTCTAGTTGGAGTAGATAATTATGATTTAGTCCCGAAATATCTCCCAAAAGCTCTTGTGTTGATTTTTCCCAATGTGACCATGTTTAGTTGGAACTTAATTGGCTCTAAAGTGGGATGATGTATTCAGTGGCCTCATGGCTAAATAGGCTGTAGTGGGAAGGGCCACGTTGGTGGGAGTAAACTACTGATTTTGTAATCTTGCAGGAATATTTTGTCCTTGGGCACTTTCCATCTCCTTTCTATTTCTTTGCTGTCATGATATAAGCACCTTTGCTTGCCACATCATGCTGTAATGTTCTGCTTTATGATGGACCCAAAATAATGGCGTCAAGAGAACATGGATAGAACCTGTAAAACTGTAGACCAAAAGCAATCTGATCTTCAGAGGTATTTTCTCAGTCATTGGTCCCTGTAGTAACAAAAAACCTCTAAAAGGTAATTTTGTATAAATAATGAATATGTTAATTTGCTTTCTATTGCTGTGATAAGACATCATGACCAAAAGCAAGTTGGAGAGGAAAGGGTTCATTTCATTTTACAGTTTATAATCCCTCATGGAGTTCTCTCAGACAAGAACTCAAGGCAGGAGCCTAGAGGCAGGGACTGATGCAGAGACCATGGAGGGGTGATGCTTACTGTCTTGCTGTCATGGCTTTCTGAGTCCACTTTCTTAGACCCCCAGGACCACATGCCCAAGCATGACACTAGTTATAGTTGGCTAGGCCTCCTATATCAATAATTAACCAAGAATATTCCCTACAGGCTTGCTTGCCTATGATCTAATCTAATTCCCTTAATTGAAGTTCTATTTTTCTTTAAGGCTCTAGCTTGTGTCTGTTTGATAAAATTTAACCAGCACACTGGCTTTTCTAGTCTTCTATACCTGTGCAGGGGACACATAGCTTAAAAAAGCAATGAAAATATTATAGAATAAGCCCTTTCTGAAACCTGTCCTTATAATTTTACCACCTACTTCTTGCATTGAAAATAGACTTTACTTCTTGTTTGCAAGAGCAATAGTCTTCCACCTATTTTGTGAATAACATAATACATATGCAAGATTCCTAGTCTCTAACAAACTCTGAGCATTTAAATTAATGACAGCAACCACTTTCCTCTAGATTGTTAATTATCTGGCATAAAGAAAACCCCATTTGCTTCACTGACAGTAATAGTCATCTTTGTTGTAGACAAACATACTTCAAAAATGAAAACTACCTAAAAAGATAAATGCATGTTGTCTTGCTTGCCTGTCCTCTAAAGGCACATTTATTTTAGTGTATGTAGTCTAAGTCACCATCTGCTTTAAAGCTGGCCATCACTGCTTGGCTAACAAAACAAATAATTTTATATTAAATGTATGTGTTTATAAGGGTCAGACCTATTTCAACAATGTTATTGTGGCTAGGAGGTAGAAATATATTGCTTAAAACAACAATGAACAGCCAATCAAACATTTAATCCAGTATCTGTACCCAAACATACAAAGAGATAATACCAATTGGTAGCAAAGATAAAGACAACAGGAATTTCACCCATTCATTTTATTCACTCCATGGATTATCAGATTTGGTCCCTTGCTTGCATCTCTTGCTCTGTTATCATACTTGATTATTTTGTTATGTATCTTTAAATACAGTATTTCTTTGACCTTTCCCCATGTTCTTGATACTCTTTTCTCTAGCTGAGATTATTTGTGATATTTTCCAAAGATATTTTTATTCATTGAATTTCAAGTTTTGAACATTTCTATTTTTCTTTCAAAATCTAGCCTTTTTACTTTTTTTCACCTACATTGCTGATTTTTAAAAATATATTTTGCTGGCTTCTAAGCTGTTATTTATTTTCTTCTTTAGGTTCTGGGTTGAATTTATCTACTTGTTTGTATCTTCTTTGTTGTGTTGACCATTATTACTAGCCAATTTAAAAATCTTAATCTGCTATTTTTCTTGTTTAGCATCTTAAATACTAAACTTAAATACTTAATGATCTTTTGGAAAATTCATAATCCCTCACTCCTCCTTCTGTTTCTCTGTTGTCTTTTGTGCATCTGTTTGCTTGGATATCTCTTCTAGTATTGCTAAGCATCTTTGTACTGAACAGCCTACTGCTCAGGGCTCAGTCCACAATGTTTTGCAAGCTACTTTAACACTAATTACATCAAACCATATAAGATACAGAATTACAAATATAATTGACTAAAACTCACTAGTTTATGGACAATGGTCATAAAATAGAAAAGTAGAAAATGAGTACAGGATATACTATGAAGGTGAATATTATCTGGAAAATGTGTAAGTAGTAAGTGAATGAGATAAAATACAGAGTTGTAAGAAACTAGAAAAGAAGCAAGAGTGAATAAATGAAAACAACCATAATAACAGTAAAGAGAGGAATAGAGAGGAATGGTACAGAAGAGAACAAAAACACAAACAATCGTAACAAATAAAAATAGAAGAGAAACATATCATAACATAATGAATTAAATATGAGATAAGATAAGAAAAAAAATCAAAGTAGCCCTTTCACTTTCCACAACTATCTCCCCTGGTGTCTTTATCCTGGGTCAAGGGATACTTTACTTCAGGCTCCTGGACATGTGGTAGTGCTGTTTCCTGTTCTCAAGTCCACAGGCAAGGATCATGTTAAACAGTAAATTTCCTTTCAAGATGGCGCCCACTCACTGTCCGCTAAGCCATGGGTAATTAGTAGCAAAAAGATTCTACCTTACTTTTTCTGATGAATCAGCCAGAGGAGTCTTAACAAAACTAGCAAATATATTTGAGGCTGCTGAGGGCTGCTGGCTTGTCCTGAGGGCAGCCTGCCAGGCCCTTCTCTCTGGGGTGCCTTGCATTACCTTGAGGATAAAGGTATGATTCCCTTGCCTCCCCAAGAAGACAAGTATCTGGAACTACTTTTGACTTTGTTTTTATTCAATGTAATGCCTTTTTCTCAGCACGTGTTACCTGTTCTTTCACTGTCTTTGTGAATTGGCAAAGCCTTCTTTTTTTTTTTTTTCTTTAGAAAAGTGTCTGCTTTCTTGTCTTGACTCTTCTTCTTAACTGGGCAACAGAGACATAGCTTTAGCTACTATCCTTCCCAGAACTCAATATGTAATCTTTGTGCTTAAAAAAAAATAAGTATAAAAATTTCTCAAATGTTACTATTTAAAAATGCATTGTGATAGAGACAGGAAGTAGTTCTTGAAATCTGAGAAACACAGCGACTGAGTTACAGGTGATTCTATTATTTTGCCAAAGAGTGCTTGATTCTGAAGTTAGTAACTGGTCATCAGTCAGTGCTTCAGTAAGGCACACATTCTCTGGAGGCTGCTTTTATATTTTCTTCCAATCTGTCACGTCAACAATCCCAAGAGCAGGATTAATTTGCTCTGTGCTCAGGGAGCCAGAATTAGAAGCATGATCAATGTGGCAGCACTGAAGGAAAAAAATTCGACTTTTTATCACCATAACAGACAGTTCTTTTGACTTGTGAGAAAATATATCCCAAGAACAAAAAAAAGAAAGAAAGAAAAAGGGGCCTTTTCTATTTCAAAAATCTGGAGACTTGAAAGGAGAAGATAAAACTTTTAAATAGTTTTAATAAAACATTAAACTGTTTGAAGTAGTTCAGTAGCTTAGCTATTTGCAATTCAAATGTTTTGAAGTAAAATTGATGAAAAACTAAACAAAAAAAAGTGACAAACAGGGGTGGGGGATTTAAATACTGTAGTGCCACAGGCAGGATCCATTTAGTGAGGCAATGTGTGGTCAACAGCTTATTTCTCCTGCATCTTCCTGTTTAGAGATTCTTTTGTGTGTGAGTGTGTGTGTGTGTGTGTGTGTGTGTGTGTGTGTGTATCCACATGTGACTTTTCTCAGGGAGGTGTGAAGATGGAGTTGGATTTAAGATGGAGTTGGATTTACCTCGAACAGGCTGTGAAAGCTTTTACAGCATTCAACAGACACTGGGAGATGTGAACAGCCCAAAAGTACTCTGCAAGACCAGCATCCACTTTGAACCACCAAACCATTTCTTTAGGCTACCCTTTTACTTTATGGTTCCTTTCCAAAGTAAGCTAGTTTAAGGTCTCCCATCCCATATGTTAGTTTACATAGCTGTCTTTCAAAAGATAAAGGAAAGTTATTAAAGTTAAAAATAAATTATCTTACTTTGTATTAATCTTTTTACGAATACTACTATTGAGCCAAAAAACCATGAGAGACAGAGAGAATGTCCTCGGGTGCTTCTATACCTGTTTGCTTTTAACAAAGTATCTTACATTTCCATGTTCACGCACATACACACAGACACAAATACACACACACACACACACACATTTGTGTACACAGGCACAACATACTGGAAGAACATTCCTTGCATCCTGCTCATTTTTGTCAAGACTCAGCTGCCAATACTTAGATAGAAAGTTAGCATGAAAATCCTCAAATAATTGAAAGCACAGCACAAGCCTTTAACGTGCACCTCTACAAGAAATGTGTGAACAGTAAGGAGAAAAATGTGTTAGAAAGGCAAACACCTCCTTATCTGGTTTTGAGGACTCCTCTTTAGAAAAGCTCTGGGGTAGCATTGTGGACAAAATAACTAAATTTTGGTCCTAGGAATAAATAGTTTACTGTTTCCTGACTAATGCACAGAATACTATCATCCTATAAGAAATTAAGAACTGGCTTCAACTTTGCCTCTGCCTCTAATTCAGCATGAACCTTCAAGAAGGCTTCCTAATGCTCTCATGTTGGTTCTTCAAACTTTAGATGAGGATGTTGCTTTAGATGTTATGTACATCTCCAAAGGGCCAGGAAGTTAACCTTTAATCTCTGGTGGGATTGATTGCTCAGATAGCATCCCAGAAAACTTACAGATTAAGGGAAATGACTTGGAGAGAAAATTCTGCTGTCAGCATCCATAATTAGATATGGTTTAGCATGTTGTTGGTCTCAGGCCTGTTCTGTTTTCATGTTGTGAGCACAGAATTGACTTCATAGACATCAAACTGCCTCTCCTTCCCTCTAGCTGTCTTCTCACCCACTCCCGTTATATATGTTGTTCCTACTCCCAGGAAATGGATTTGAGGCTAGTCCACATATGTGTAGGTGTTAGTTCAGACCACATGGTTTAAAGGTTACCCCAATCTGGGGACTAGCCTATCCTACACCTAGCATAGTAGACTACTGCTTTGTAGTTGCTGATGACATGACATCCTCAGAAGACCATAGGAAGAGTCCTTATTATTCTCTAACTTGACTTATGGGAGATATTTAATAGTCTGCATTGTACCATCTAAGAACTGTTTGGTAATTAAATTGTGTTTTGACTCTATGGAGCTTTGACTTTCAGACGAAGATTCAAGTGAGTCATTTAAACTGAGGATATCTTTTTCCTTTGCCTTCTTCTCTATGAATCTTCTGGGATGGAGCCAATACATCCTTTCTCATTGTATTAGGACTTTCTGAGAGATGCAAGCAGGCTGTCAAATGCTGGCATTTTTCTGTTTGTTGACTGTCAGCTCTGTCACTAGAATATAAATAGGTACTACCGGGAATATTCTTTTATTTTATTTTTTCAAGGAGCAGGTACTCAGAAAAGGACAGAGAAGATTCCTGCACACTAGCTATTCATGGACTTTTTGGTGACAAAGTGAAAAAATCCTGGGGGTAATTATGGAAAGGCCATAGCTACTGAGTTCTCAACTGGCAAATTAGCTGGGGAATTTTCTCAGTCATTAACTGCTTGACCGGTTGTCTGAGAGTGCAAACTGTTTTAGATTGATTCTCGGTGACAATCTTGTTAAGTGATAACACAGCCTATTGTTGAAGCCTTTGTTCCTAATATCTAGAGAAAGCCCATACCAAAGAAATTCCATTATAGAATGAAATAGTAGTACTTCAGCAGTCCACTTAACAATCGCCTCTACATACCACATATGGAATTACTTTCAAAGGGAGAAAAAGCTACACATACAAAATGTATCCTTTATTTCTGATAAAAACAAAGATGAAACATCAAAGGATAAAATTCTTAAGATACCAAAACATAGTGGTTCATCTATTTCTATCTTTTCATTAGCGATAATAAAGGGAGAAGTTCTATTGTTTTGATTTCCTGGAGATGAGGCCACCATTACTGAGTAGTTGTTCATTACCCCTCCTCCCACTCTTGGACCTTTGCTCATGGAGAGACAACAAATTTGAAAGGCCAAGTAATACAAATACAGTTAGCCTTTAATGTCTACTGATTAGGCATGACTGAATTTAACTCCCAGTGGAAAATACTCAGAAACACATCTTGCATGTATAATGACCACATAGAGTTGTTTCCTAATCATTATTCCTAAAACATTCTGCTAACAACTACTTATATAACGTTTACATTGTATTATATATTACAAGCAATTTAGAGATGATATAAAATAAAGAGAATGACATGTGTAGATTTCAGGAAAGTACTGCACTGTTTCACTTTAGAAACTTAAGCATCTGAGTAAGAAGTATGTGGTAGGTCTTAGAATCACTCCCCTAAATAAAAAAATGACAGCTGTATGTCTTTCTTTCATAGAATTGGATGGCTCTTAATATTGTGTTTAAAAAGAAACTTAATTCCATTCAAAGAAACAGTTTGGTTTTCTCTGTGATCTGTAGGCTGTTGTATAAAAATTTGTCTGTGTTCCTTTAAGAGAATGAGGACTCAAGCCCTTGCGGAGGTGGGCAGTCAAAATTCTTTCGCTTTTTATTGTCGTGTGTGTGTGTGTGTGTGTGTGTGTGTGTGTGTGTGTGTGTGTTACTTATGTACGTGTGTGATTTATGTGATTTCAGGTGCCTACAGAGTCCACAAGAGGACATCCCTCAAACTGGATGTATAGGTGGTTGGGAGTACAGCTTTCTGGCTTTCTGGGAATAGAACTCAGTCTTCTGAGAGCTTGCAGTAAACACTTATGCTTTGAACCATTTCTCCAGCCCCAATCTTCGTTCTCTTAATTGGAAAGAGATTCCTCTTAGGTTCCTATCATGTGACTGTTATAATAGTAAGCTTTGGATGTTATCTGTTAATTTTTTTTTTCAGTTCCAATTTAAAGATTGAAAATTGAGGTCAGAAAATCAGGAAACTTTTCAAAGATAAACAACTAGGAAGTTGTGATTTCAATGACTACTTTTTTGTTTATAAATTGATACCAGCTTTCTCTCTAGACTAGTAAGCATTGATACAGAGGACTCTTTGTATACTAGTTCTGGTGTTGGGTATTTCCTCTGCGTTATTTCTCACAATTCTGGCAACAACTGCTGGCAGTACGTGCTCATGCTTCTCTGGAGACCACCAGTGCCTTTCCCATGACCACACAAGTGGGAAATGGCAACACTGTAGAACATAGAGAGTTTGTAAGTCTCAAGGGTGAGATGCTAAACTTTGGGCTACTTTCCTCGGATTGAATTTCACAGAAATAACACACCACATACATGTCAATATTGATGGCTATAATCAAAAATTGAGGGCAAATGATAAATGTTAATTTATAAAGTGTGTGTGTGTGTGTGTGTGTGTGTGTGTGTAAATGGCTCTGTTTTAGTTTTCAAGAGAAAATGTGCAAAGCATGAGCATTCCTTACTTTCTGTGTCTTGACTGGTAATATAGTCTGAAGAGCTGCCCTGGGTTCTGGCTGCTATGACTTCTCAGCTATGATGAGCTGCAGCCCAGACTCTGAACCAAAATACACCCTTTCCCCTTTAAGTTGCTTTTGTCAATGTATTTCATTATGGCAACAAGATAAGTAACTAAGATATATGTCATAGAAGTATATCTAAAATCTTTGTTTAATTTTGGCTAGGTCCAGCTTGCTAAAAGACTTTTATTTTTAGAGGCTTTGTGGCTGCTATCAACTTTTTAATCTAGAATGTCCTTTTTTTTAAAAAAAAAAAAAACTTAGTCCTTTACCAGTCAGGCTTTCCTGATCTAAAACCATATCCTATTTCTTCTGTGCTTGAATACCCTTAGATGCTAGCATGATGCTTTCTATAGACTTTACTGTTCTGTGATGTTGAAGAAACATTTGAGCAACTTTATATCATCAATTTTGAGCTATGGGGTGTAACTGTGAGTAATGTAACAATAACATGTACTTTAGGAAAGCTAAATTTTATTGATTTATTCTACATGAAAATGTCTCAGGCAAAGTAATATAAAAATATAACACTACATTCTAAAACTTTCAGAAATCAAGCACATATCATCTGTGGCTTCCTTTGAAAACAATTTACTCAGAACTAAAATCTGAGCTATCATCTACATTTCTTTGAGCAGAAAATGTTTGTTGTTATTCTGGACTTTGGTCATAAAGTTATTTTTTAAACATGACAGCCAAATAGTTTAAATATTTCTGATCAAACTGGGCTGGTGTGAAATTATGGATGGACTTGAAACTTATTTGTTGTGTCTATGCTTTCAGTGTAGAACTAAACATAACATTTGGATGCTTGTCAAAACATGGGCGCTGGACTTTTGCTGTGTGGTAAAAGGATTTATAGAATGTTTGTTCCTATTGGTTTGAAATAGGGTCCTATTCTATAACTCAGGCTGTTCTAGAATTTACTTGGTAGCCCAGGCTTGCCTTGAACATATGGTTTTCCATCTTCTTTTATTAGGTGTAAGAGTACAGTAATATGGTACCTTCCCTGGCTACAGCATGGTAAAAGGATAAAATCTCACACAGAATGAAACAGGGCTTGTCTTAGTTAGGGTTCTATTGCTGTGAAGAGACATCATGACCAAGACCACTCTTATAAAGGAAAACATTTAATCAGAGCTGGCTTACAGTGACAGAAGTTAAGTCCATTATCATCATGGTGTGAAGCATAGCAGCATACAGATAGACATGGTGCTGAAGAAGGAGCTAAGAGTTCTACATCTTGATCCAAAGAAAGCAGAATGGTACTGTGTGTCACACTGGGTACAGCTTGAACGTAGGAGACCTCAAAGCCCACCCCTATGATAACCCATTTCCTCCAACAAGACCATACCTACTCCAAAAAGGCCACACCTCCTAATAGTGCCACTCCCTATGGGCCAAGCATTCAAGCACATGAGTCTATGGAGCCATACCTATTCAAACTGCCAAAGGGATCAACCCAGGTCATTGCATATCTTTCTAGTATTACTCACTCCATTCATATGTGAGCAGTTCTGCTAGCTCATAGGAGATCAATGTACATACATTATACACATACCCATACATGCGTATATACACATAGACATACATAACATATCAGCATGCCTCATTGATAAGGATTTTTCTAGAATCTCTTTGAATCCTGGCTCTGTAACCAGATTTCTGAACCTTCAGAGATCACTTGACCTCTCTTATCTTATTTCTTATAACCATAAAGGGTAATATCTTAACATAATTCCAAAAGTGGAACAAATGCCTCATAACTGATAGATATTATATTGACTAGAGGCAGAATATCTATTTTCATATGACCAGGGTCTTGCAATATCAGTAAGAACCTTTCTGTGAGAGTATGCTAATCTCTGAATAGCTCATTTCCTGTTTCATGTCTTGCCTGACTTCATTTGCTATGTCTACATTAAATATATAAAATAGTTATTATTCTATAGGGAATCGCTGAAACTAGTTTCTTATTATAAGTAAACTGTTAAGTCATGCCTTGTTTCGAGGTAGCCCAGTGGGGTTCTTAGGTCCAAATTATGCTTTTTGTTTATGAAAGACACAACTGTGAAAATATGTGACCTGGAAGAACAGCTGATTAGGCATTGACCTGTGTCATCCTGTGTATGATAATGTGAGCAAAAATAAGACAGTTCTTGGCTGTTGCTGGGCTGGCTGGCAAAATTTAACTAAATTCGTATTATTTAGTTTGTCAGTAATTTATTATTTTGAAGACATTAATTAATCCTTACCCTGACTTTTTAGATGGCTCATACTTTATACCTAGAGACTCAGCACCTCCCCCCTCCTTTACTTCTGAGCTAACCTGAGTTTATTGTTTTTCCCCAACATTCCTTATGCCTATATAAATCCTAAATATCCTGCAGGCAGGGCTTGGCCTTGTTACAAACGCTTGTTTACCTAGATTTATCTTGCATTGGTAATAGTGTACTTATAATTCCTCTGGCACAAGGTATCTTATGGATGTGCCTTTCTTTATAAAAACCCCAAGCTGTACTACCTCAAACATTGCCATTCTGTAAATTTCAAAGAAGGTTAAAGGAAAGCTCAACAAATTAGACAAAAAATTTATATGTCTTGTTGAAAGCCAAGTATTATCTTCCTCTGAGACTGATATTGAAAATGAATCTTTTAGTTAAAATGTTTTAAACTTAGACTTTTTTCGGGTTACTTTTACCTGGAATTATCTACCTCCCTAAAGAGTATTAATGACTAAAGAAGAGAGATTTGTCATTCAGGATTAGCGTCTAAAGGGATAGAAGTCTTGTGCTTAAAGTTTAAAATGGGCTTTTAAAAATTCCTATTTTCTATGTGAGAGTTTATATATTTTCATACCATTTTGGGGTTTTTGATTCCTACTCTGCTTGAAGTAATAGACTCAAGGGTTCTCTCTGTCAGCCACTGGAAGCTTTCCAGTTATAGTGTTTGTTAAGTTGAAGCTATACTTTCTAACTCCCTATAAATATATTTGTGCCTATAGCATTCATTCAAGCAAATCCATAATTTGATAAAGCTACTAGGCCGACAGAAAAGACAAGAATTTAGTACTCAAGTTTTTATGTCTATGAGACCTCAAAAGATATTTTGAAAACATAGTCAGATTTTTAAACTCAGAGGAGTATTTTTGACATGTAGTTGATAATGTTTAAATGCATGCAATATAATTCCCTATATTGCAAATATTTTTGTTTTTTATTATTTTTGTATGTATGTGTTGGGGTCTATGAGTGGTATGTGTATTCACATGTGAGTGCTAGTGCCTGCAGAGTCAGAGGTATCAAGAGTCATTGGCAGAGGTATCTGTCATTGGCAGATATGAGCTGTCCAAAATGGGTGCTGAGAATTCAGTGTAGGCCCTGTGGAAGAGCAGATCACTTTCCTAATTGTTGAAATCTTTCCAGCTCCTCATTAGTGCACATACTAAACTTAAAAATAGTATTTTAGTACACCCAGTAGAACATACAATTTTCAGAATCTATTGTTTGAGGCTCAACATTCTTCAAAATGAACAAAATCTTAATAATTAGACATTTTACAATATCTATTCTTCCCTTGAAATTGCATTTCCATTTACATACAGAATTTTATCTTAATATAGTGTAACTTCAATTTAAATTTTTTTTATTAATCACCTTATATATACTTCAAATATGTGTATAGAAATATATACTCATATATATAATATATTTATATTATAGATATAATTTACAATTTTTTCAAAAAACTTTTCACTGTAAGGCTACAAAACTTGAAAATATTTGAATTGTCATCATTATAAATATGCATTTAATCAAAACAGATAATATAAATTCTAATTATAAAAGTAAACTTTTGTTAAAAATATCTTCCTTCATAAATCAAATGGAATATCATGATTGAAAGAGTTGGTGATTTATCCCTTTGTTTAATGTCCTATAGCTTTGTGTCCTTTGGATAAGACATTTATTAGATTCCTATCTAGTAAGGAATAGATTGTCTTCTTACCAAATGAGCAAAAGTCTGACATGAACAGTGGTAGGAAATGGGAACAGAACTTTTCCCCGATTTTAGAATTATTGTCCAAATTTTACAATATTTTCATATCCAGAATGAGAGCTATTGCTAATGGGAACCCAAGTCTGAATATAAAATTTATTTCCATTTCCTAAGCCCCTTAAATACAATGTGTAGGTAATTTATAAAACTTTTTTGGTTGGGAGAAGAGGGGACTGGCAAGTCATAGCACACGTATGGAAGCCAAAGGACAACTTCTGGGGATGCTGATTTCTCTCCTTCTATGTTGTGTTTGAGTCAGGATTTTTCAGTAGTTCTGTCTTTGTGCTGTGTGCTTCAGGCTACATGACTCACAAGCTTCTAGTCTATCCTCCTTTCTTTGCTTCACATATTGCTTCAGGAGTGTTAGGATTACAGAAGCATGCAACCAGATCCAGCTTTCTCACAAGATTCTAAATGTTGAACTCAGGTTGTCAGACTCCCATGGAAAGTGCCTTTATCCCTTGAACCATCTCTCAGCCGTGAAGGTAATTTAAATAGTATTTTTACCATGCCTATGTCTTGGCTAGGACCTATCCCACGAGGTCAGGTATGCAATTTTCCACTTGTGACATCATGTTTCATATTTTTAAGCATTTTATAGGGATTGTTGGGTCAGAATGTTCAACCTGTTCAAATTCACATACTGGCTACTGAAAGTAGCAAAGACCAGTGATTATGTAGATCACATATATGCCTGTAACAGGAAATTTTTCCCACAAGTTGGGAGGAACTAAGGTGGGAGGAATAAGGAGAGGATGAGGAGAAGGCTGAGGAGGAGCTAGGGAGGCAGAGATGGAGGAGCGATGGAGAACCACACATGTTTCGGGAGCAGTACTGAGTAACAACTTATATCTAGGTTAGATATTGGGAAACACCTCTAATTGTGTGAGCATCTTGTTAATTGAGCATTATCAAACATATAAAGCCTTTGGTTAATCTTTAAACTTTAGAGTCTCATTTCTACCATGTGGATGGTAGGATGGTCTGGGCACAGCCCAGCCTTGTGGAGAGAGCATGGAAGATTGGCAGAGCCATCTCCAATGCTGGCATCTCGTGGGTAGAAAGGCTGATCAGCTGGCAGCCTGAGCTGGTGGCCTGAGCTGCATCAGCAGCAGTGAGAACACACCACTTCTTGTGACCTCAGGCCTAGCCTAGTCGGGAAGATGGTGGCTGATTAAGAACAAGCAAGATTGGGAGCCACCGTTTTAAATAATTACTTCAACATGCCTAAGCATGTACAATTGTAGGAAGTGAGGGGAATCTTGAATGAATGTGTATGGTAGTCTAATGAGGTGGCCTAGGGGTAAAATGCCTTCTCTGCAAAGCCTGATGACATGAGTTCAGTTCTTGAAACCTGCATGGTAGGAGGAGTGAACTGACTCCCGAGGCTTAGCCTCTGACCACCATACACACATGAACACGCATGCACCTCCCCACTCTCCCAAAAAAATAAAAAGTCTGAAAACAAAATAAATGAACACATTCACATATTTTCTGTGTGTATGCATACACATTGATATCTACATATATAATACACATACATTGTATGCATACACAGTGATGTCTCTGTATATTATGCACATACATTGTATGTCACTCTGCACAGACCCAGAACTGCCTGTCCTAAATGCGATGTTGAGAGAATGAAGAAAATACAAGCACATTGACACATGGACACAGAAAAGCCAGAACTAGGAGGCATGTATTCTCTCACAGAAAGCTGCTATGTTCTAGAAGTTCAGCGTGTTTTTCATATGCAGTTGAACACAGAGGTGGTGTTATTGCATATAGCTGAACGAAGAGGCAGGGTTAGAGAATCTTGGTAGAAGCACTTTGTGTAAGAGAGCAGTCTTCAGGCTGTTAACATCCACAAGGAGAAAGCTATGGTAGACAATTCCTGTGCACAGTGACATTTCTACTTGTACCAGAAGAAGCTTTGCTATCCCTCTGAGCCTTACTCATAGAAAGTTTGCTAGTCTCATGGGGTGGAGGCATTATTACTTGACATGGTCATGCACTTGTCAAAGTATACACATTCATTCAAGACTCACTTCCTAGAATTGTATATGTTTAGGTATATTTGTGATATGCATAGTCACTGGTCTTTGCTGTTTTCAGTAGCTATGTCACTGTGAACACAATATTAGTCAACACCACTGCTTGAATGAAAATCCAGAGTTATGTTATTTTGACCAATTTATTAAGACATAACCTTTCTTTACGTATTATCTAAGATAAATATTATTTAAAGATATCTTATTTGCTATTGATTGAATAAGTTTGCATAGAACATTGTTTAAGAATATTTGATCAAATATATTTTTTATGTTATACTTAGATATTGTTGATTTGCTAACTTTAGACTCACAGACAATAAGTCTGTCTGATTGACATCTCTCTAAGCATGAATATTTTCTCTATAAGAATACAACCAAGAAAGGGAAATTGTAATCAGAAAAGATTTGAGGTAAAGAATGTGTAAACTGAAGATTCTGATATTTATATGCAGCCATGCTCTAGACCAGGGTGAAATCTACTGTACCAGTCCATAAGCACCTGGCCAAGTAAGAAATGAGAAATTGTGGCTCAGAGCAATAACATAGCTTATTCCTGTTTTACAGTAAATTAGTTATATGTCTATGCCTCAAGTTTGGGCATGTGTCCTCATGCCTTTTGGTTTGTCAAAATAGAATCTCTGTCAAAATAGTATCTCACTTTTGTGAAAGACCCTGTGTACCTTTCCTTTTACAGCCAAACAGTTACATTTTCTTAACTTCTAATAGTTATAATTCACCAACATGGCTTCGTAAACATGATCTGAACAAAGATGGCACTGATACACATGCTAATATGGGTCAGGGAAGGCTCCCAAGTCCTGAACCCTAGACCAAGAGCTATACACAACTAAGGAATACAAAGTGAGAGAAATAGTTTTCCCCAGTGATGAGTTCACCAATTACTTATCCGATATCAAATGTTAGGCCCTAAAAATATATAAATATATAATACTGACCAGGGTGGAAAAAAATATAGATAGATAGATATAGAGATAGAGATTGAGAGAGAGAGAGAGAGAGAGAAAGAGATAGGTAGATATAGATATATAGATATAGATATGTGTGTATGTGTGTAGAATATGTGTAAGAGTATGTGTATGTATATGATTTTCATGTGTGTATATATGTACATGTATATGTAGTATATGTATATATGCATGCATGTGACAATAATAAAAAAAGAGCTTCTGAATGGGAAAGAGAGCAAGGGGTATACATGAGAGGATTTGAAGAGAGGACAAAGAAGGGTAGAATGAAGTACTTATAATCTCAAGAAATGAAGAACTTATTAAAAATAAAAAAGGCAGGCTACATATATTCTGACTGATATAGCTTATGTTGCAAAGAAACCTATCAATTTCAGTCAAGACACCATTCTTCTATTAGTACAGTATAGAACATTTTTTTATAGGAATCCCCACACTTATCATGGTGATAATCAATGAAAAAAATGGTTAGTGTAATGAGTTCAGATACACGGATATTCTTTCAAAAACTATCACTTGTTGAGTTTTAATACAGTATCTGTGAATTATCAAGTATACATATTTATAGACATCTGAAGAAGTAATTAGAATGTGACTTCCTTTTGCAACTGTGTGTGTAGGAGGTGAGGTTTCTTTGACCTACTTATATCAAAAGAAGCATGTTAAAACAGACAGTGGTAAAGCATCCTTGTGTACCCAGATGTCTTCTGTTAAGTCAGGCATAAGCTATATGTACAGAGGAAACCCTCAGACCTTTTCCTTTACAGACTTCAGTATTATATGGATGGGGTGTTTCCCTGAGAGCACCACTCCCTTTATCCCACTTACCATCAGGCCTTTCTTTAAGCAGCTCATCTTCTTGAAAACAGGACTTGGCTCCATCTTTAAATTATCTGGTGCTTTTCTGCTCCTCAAACTGAGCATTCTATACTTCTTTCTGCCCTGCTTACTTCTTTTCATTGAAGATCTGTATAAGAGCAGTTACTGATAACCATATGACACAGTCAACACTAGATTTTCTTGAAGTGTCTTCTGCCAAGGATGTTAGTCCTAAGTGCTTTCATTTAGCCTCAGACAGATATTTAGAACAAGGATGAAATGCAGCCACATTTTTTTTTCTTGTCAAAATGTCACAAGAATGGTCTCTAGGACAACTGATAATATTCTTTCCCTCTAAAACATCTTGATCCGGGCCTCTACCGTCCACATTGCTCTCAGCACTATTGCTTTCCAAGCTCCTGCTATGATAGCCCATTCAAACCTATTTAAACTATTCAGCTACCTTCCCAATTTAAAGTCCCAAAGCCCACATTTCACCAACAAGTAGCATAGTCAAGCCTGTCACAACAATACAGCACTTGGTGGTACCAATTTCTGCCTTACTATTCGATTACTTTGAAGAAACAGTATATAAAAGAAAGCATTTAATGAAGGCTTGCTCACAGTTTCAAAAGTCTAGCCCATGATCACCATGGCAAGGACCATGGTGGCAGGTGGACAGTTACGGCACTGAAGTAGTAGTTGAAGCTACATGCTAATGCACAGGCAGGAGGGAGGGAGGGAGAGGGAACGAGGGAGGGAGGGAGGGAGGGAGGGAGGGAGAGAGAAGGAGGGAGGGAGAG